>NW_006913325.1:12769-43518 GCF_000281105.1 Coniosporium apollinis CBS 100218 | reverse complement strand
CAAGCGGCTAGAGTAACTTCCTCGGTGCCAACCCCCAGAACCCACGTTTGCAACTGAGGCCTCAGAGTTCTTTTCCTTTCGCCATTTTACTCCCTACGGCGATAAACTCGCAGGTAGCGTCTGAGCAAGCTCGGCGTGTATTTTGAACATTTTGTGCATCATGCGGCCTCCCCACTGGTGATGCCTGTTGGCATATCACAACCCACAAGGCTAAAAGCCAATTAACCCGATCGAGAATGAAGAGCACTCGGGAATACTTAGCGTCGGCATCCATCCCTCCCAGTTTCCGTTACTGAAAACGGGGCTTCGCCTTTCGGAACCTGAGTTGTCCTGCGTTGTGCGTCGTGCGTCATAGGTCATGGTCGTAGCGGTGCGATGCTGCTGAGAACCTGTACAGTGTGTCATCTATCACGAAGATAAAGAGAGGAGAAACAAGTGGAAGTGATGAATGGGCCGGTCAGGCACTACTGCTAAGCAATTTGTCTCATCATCCCGGGGTTCAGCAAAAAAACAATGACTTAGCTTTTAAGAGGTCGATAACAGTGATGCTGTGGAAAGAGCGCAGCAGTCCTCGGCGCGGCGGACTCTGGACTCCTGAAAAATCAGTCAGCAACGGCCATCATTTTCCATGACGAAACATTAGGTTGACTTCGCTTCGGAGCGATCCGATCAGAAACGTTGAATATTTTATCAGCACGGTACATCAGTTGAGGGTAGGTGAGTAATTTTTGGGATGTCATCAGGGAAGTCTCCTTCACAAAGTTAGGAACTCGAGCACACGTACCTCCCATTCGATTCGACTCGACTCGTGGGCCGCGGCACCTAATCAGGGACAACTGAAAGAGGTGGGTGACGCCCTCTGTGAAGCTGTCAGTGATTTCCGAACAGAGTGGGGAAGGACTCTGGGCAAACCCTGCGTCTCTGCTTGGCTCTCCTGTCAAAGACCGAAGGTTCCTAGGTTCACCGCTTAGAGGTGCAGAGTCCGACTTCGATACCCGTAAAAAAGTTGATGAGAGAGCGGCTGCAAGGTCGCAGCTCTGAAGATGCCCCAGTGGCTTGAGTCTCTTTGACTGCCTATCTGGAGGACCACGAACATGTCAGCATGTATATCAACGCCAGGCGGAAGTGCAGTTTCTTGGAGGTCAAAACGGCAAAAGGGTCAGACAGAGTATGTTGCGTCAGGGATCCAGACGTAGGTTTGAGCCAACGGAGCTCGTCTCGTGCTTCGGAAAGCTCCAAGACTGCTTCACGAGACTCATACCGTACACCGGATTTTTTCAGAGTAGTGTCTGTTTTTGTATTTGGTGTATCATCATATGAAGAGCCAAGATCAAGAGTGAAAAGGAGAGTCATGCGGTACTTACTTCTAAGCTGACGACTTGAGCGCAAGCCATCAAGACTGATTCCACAATCCATCTTCAAGCTGCGGAGTTCAACATCAATCTTACGGGCCGGTTTGTCTGCGGAGCCACGGTACGTCAGCATTCCTATCAGCGCAAGCGGAAAGCGCGGAAAGTCGGGAGTTCAGCACGGCGAACATATTCAGATACAGAGAATGTGTGTCGGCATGTCTAGGTGCATCAGACACGGCAGAAGTACCAACGAAATCTCCTCGCTTCCGAAGAGTGCGGAGGCTATCTCCGCGAGACTTCCCTCATGGCTGAGCACCACCTGTCCACTGGGAAGCAAGCCCAATGGATTAAAGCTACGAAATAGAGGAACAGGATTTCATCATGAGATCGGCCATAAGAAAGAGACGTTCTGGATTCGCACATTGGACTTACCTCTCGGGTGTAAAAGTTCTCGACATTTCTGGAAGGCCAGCCTGGCCCATGTAACGTCAGTAATTCTCCACTCAAAACACCGTTGGACTTCATTGCTTAAGAATCGGACAACGACGGGCCCATCAGAATGTTGTTTGAAACGATAGCCAAATTGCTCATCATTTGCACCTCAAGCTGCTACACTTTGGGTGTAAGAGAAGATTATATGAAGAACTCCCCTTGGAGGATCTTCTCATCATGTTACCTGTCGTTGCCGTTCTGCAGAAGGGATCAAACGTACCTGAGAGGTTCTCCTTTGCACTACCGATGCTATGCCGCAGTTCGCGGACTGGCCGAGAGGCCCGAGGCTGAATGCGCGTGGTGGTGATCAACTACCTGTGTTAGTCGGCGGATGTCAGCATCTTCGTTCGCCAGAGACTGTTACAAAGTCGAACGATCAAAGAAGACAAGAACGACAGCTGTCGGATTCAGATGCTTGCGGTTGCATGAGAGGTTGCCCATTACTTTGCAGCCAAGAAGACGTTGATTTGCTGTTTTCTCAGAAGCCTGGATGTCCTGAAGTATCCGCAAGATCTTGAAGTCATCATGGAAAGAGTCGTACTTGAAATCCCGAGCGGAAGGGAAAGCCACTCACCGGTGGACTTGCTCCGATCTCGAAACGCTGTCCCGACTTCCATCGCAGACTGCTCCACTGCGCAACCGGTTCTTCCAGCCGTGCCGGGTATCGACTGTCGCCGAGTTCAGCATGCGTAGCCTGGCTGCTTCAACCTTTGCAAGTCAGCAAGCCGCCACCACTACTGGAACAAAGGAAGTCGCCATGACAAAATTGACGAAGTGGCTCAGAGCTTTGATACTTTTGGTTCTCTTCCTGGGGCTCAGCGAAGATCAGCATGAAACACGAGGTGTCGTTTTATACTCATCATTGCCACTTAAGCCCTCGGAAATAACGAAAAGATGCACCGGCTCAGATTCATAATTGTTCCATCCCAAGAATCAGTAAAGATTTGCATGGCGCCGCGACGCGGCTTTTTCTTGCATCATCATTGCCGTCTGGACCTGGGATCGTACAGAGATATACGAAGAAGACGTAGAGTAGCAGAGCAAGGAAGGGATTTGAAGTACTTACCAGAGTTCCCACTAGCTACACTATACTTTGCCGTCATCGGCGGTCGGCATCTGCAACTTGTCAACCGTAAGCCTCGTCGGACATCCTGTACTGCAGGAGCTCTGGGATCGTATGTTCACAGTCTACTCAGAACTCTTAAGGTGGTTTGACCCGTCCTCATGGGCCTGGCCAGCAAGACGCGGCACTTGGTTGCCCTCGGAACGAAGATCTTTCATCATGCGTGGAGCATTGTGTGCTGCCGCGAGGCGCGGACAGGACCATTGCCAAGAAGGCGCCTCGAGGAAGGAAAGCAGTGACCACTCTTGAGACAAGGGGATTCGTAGACGACTTACCAATGCTTTGCCCTTGTTCTGCTGTGCTGGACCTCACCGCTACCTGCGGCTCGTCAGCAAGCCAGCCTCAATGTAGATGAGTGTGACAGCTGGCTCATGGTCCGCTCAGAATGCAGTATCAACTTCAGTGGCCGCCAGAGACAGCACTCAGAATAAGTCGGAACCCTTCATCATCGTAGCCCAATGTGTGCCAACAGCCATGTGCAAGATCTACCCAACTCCACGCAGCCCCGCCGTCCTTCGCAAGGTACGGCAGCAGTGTCATTGCAATGGTTGGTGTCCCAGTATGCTAATTCGGGTTGTGTTCGTAGACGGTGGGCATTGAGACGGATCTCACCTACAGTTGAGATGCGTCGAGACGCTTGTGATCGTTCACTCGAGGGGAGGGACGGCGGACAAGTTGATTGAAACACTCAAGAGTTAGCCGATGCTCGAAGACAAGACAAAGATCTGAAAGGACAGCAAGATCGAAAGCTCATAACGATCACACGGATCTTCCTCAGAGACGGACGCATGCCATTGTTGGTTGAGGAGCACCAAAGCGGCACGGCGACCGGCCAACGACCCATGCAAGGACGATGATGAGAACATGAGACGTACCTTCATACTTGTGCAGGGTGGAACCTGTCTGCCGATGCGAACAAGTACCGTCCTGCCAGGAGAAGGGCAAGGTCAGCCGACAGAAACTCTCCGAAGAAAGGCCCACGCGCACTTCGGTGCATCATCCCAGGAAGGTCACCAGCTAAAGCAAGACAATCAAGGAGAATGCGGCTGGTGCCAACGTGCCTCTGCTCGCTTCCATATTTGAGCCGATGCACCGAGAGGGTAGACCCGCAATGCGACAGGGAGATTAGCAGACGCTCGAGGCCAAATCGTTCTGGGGTGATGCCAAGTACTGGAGCGCGACAGATCAGAAGAAGAGTTTTCGTCCTGTGCCCATCTTAGAAGGACTCGGATACTAAAGGGATAACCACAGAGGGATAGTCATTCATCATGAAAGCTTGCTAGCCCTAGCAGGTCTGTGAAGGTGTTTTGCCTGCGGACAACTTACCTGTGGTTGTTCTGCCGGTAGAACGTAGCGTCGTCATTCATCTGGTCTGGTCGGAGATGGTCAGCTTGCCCTTCGTCAATGGAGTGTGTCCGGTAGAGACGACGACTGAACAAGGCAGAAGTCAAATCCGAATGCGTTTGTTCTGCATCGCGATTGCTCAGCAAGTTATTGACGCTTCTCTTTGAGGTATCATCGTCTGCCTTTGTTAAGGACGTGCAAACATCCGATTACATGAGGAGAAGGGATGATGTACAAAGTCAGGGTTGAAGAGGACTTCCTAATCTGATTGTGTCGAACGGTCTGCGAGGGTATGAAGTCAGTATGCATTTCGTCGTGCAGTAAGAACGGAAGATCTAAGGCGGCTGAAGATGAAAGTGTTTTCAAGATGAACTCAGCTTGGTGGTTGGTGAAGCGACACGCCATCAACTGAGTGCCACGACCGGCTCTGCGAACGCCGGACTGCATGAATGACGACGATGCCGGCTAGAGCTTGGTCCCAACCAGGTGTATGATGAGTACGCAAGGTCAGTGAGTGATGAAGTTCAAGGGGTGGTTGTGTTGTCCAGACGCGGAAGTGAAGTCGATGCCACCCAAGACTTGTCGAAAATTCGGAGCGCCGGCAACCTTAAGAGGACCGAACATCTTTGACACTGATGCTATGAAGGAAGGGACCCTCTGTACTGCTCTACTTATTGGAAGGCGGGCGTGGAATTGAGGTCAACATGGACGGCGATGCGGCGAAGGCGAAGATCTGAAGACGATTCGACAACCCAACCGCGGCGTCACGAACATCAGAGAAGCTGAGGGCGAAGAGAACAAATGGATGGCAGTGAGCGGCTGTCTTTCAGAGCTGCAGATGCTGCATCTGTAAAGCGTGATGGTGTCTGTTGATGGTGTCGTGGGGAAAAAGAAGGAGAGGGCTAGAAGGTGTTTGCGGGGGATTAATATTGCCGCAGCAGCAACAACATCATATCAGCGAAGCACCACGCCAAGCTCCTGTTGGCCACACTCCTTGCAGGCAGGGACTGAAGCTTCCCCAAGATTACAATCTGAGTCCCAGGAGGCTCTCCTCCAGCATTACATCATCATTCTCTCCACTGGACTTCTCTCACGTTTGCTGCGGCCTCCCTTTCGACGTTAGGTAGGTCAAGACTCAGATGCAGAGCCGGAGCGACAGGGGGCACTTGCACGAAGCAACTTTCATTTCCTGGTATCATTGGACGCTTCTGGAACGTTGGACTGCAGCTTGTTTCAAGCTGTATGCAAGCTGATCATTGTCTTCAGCGTCACTGTGGACAGTTAGGGACATCCCCTTTGTCATTCGATGTTTTCCTGAGCAAACAGATGCTGTTCCGCACAGATGTCCATTCCCTTTCACCAGCCTGGGCTACCGGACGCTGGAGATACCGCCGCAGTACACCCAGAGAGTCACTGCCATCAAAAGCTGCGAACGTCCAGTGACCCCGATAATGTACAACCTTACACGGACATTACTACCCGCTGAAGAACGGACACCTCATTTTGATGAAGCGGAAGTTCGACGCTCGCAGCAGTGTCAGCCTGTCGGGGTATCAGCCGCCTTCTCGTAACTAGGAAGGCGCCGGTCTACCGCAAGGAAATGGGGATCGTGAGTGGAACACTTCAGACAGATGGGCGGCCACCAATCAATGACCCAGGGCAGTACGTAGACCAGGTAGAAATCGAATGTCTTTACGCTAGAGATAAATATTACTTCATACCAGTAGACGCCATCACTGCCCGGCAGAATGCAAGTCACCCTTCTACTTACACATAGCAGCATAGCAGCATAGCAGTCAATCTACCCGACAGAGACTCTACCGTATTTTCGCCCTCCCTAATTCTAGCTGGGCCTCCACCTTTGCATGCGAAGCCGACTTCAACACAACTGCGGATCCATTCGTCCTCTACAAACTCGCTCATTTCTTGCCTCGTCTGGCGCCTGCGCCGCGACTCTCTGCGGGCCTGAATACAGACAAGAGAAACACAATACGAAGAGCGGGCTGCCGTGACTCACAACGAAGAATGCGTTTGATGCGGAGGCTACCCGCGAAAAGATACTTCGTTTTGAGAGCAGCTTAGAGGCTTGTCAGGCGTGTCAGTAGAAAGATTACCAGTTGACTACAAGGGAGGGCATACGTCGAGACCCAGTCGTCCCGCTTTCTCAATACTGAACAGAGGTAAGCGCATGTACACCGTATCCTGCGAGCGGCAATGGTGTTTGCGGAGGGGAGAGGATGTATATGGTAGGAGTCTTCGAGCAATATAGACAGCAGAACGGACAGGGGTCGGTCCGACTGGCCGGTTGCATCTGCTCCTCGGCTTTACAGAGCCATGCGAAGGTGTATGAAGCTGAGAACGGTCCGCCTCGGAGCTACCTCTGCGCACGGTTGGATAGTTACAAAGCTTCAGGAGTAGCCTCCTCGATAAGAATCGATATGCCGCTACCGATCACGGCAATTCAAGATCATCCATGGGGCGAGTGCATCTTTGGAGAAGCTGCTCAGGCGTTGGGTGCGAAGTCCGAAGGTGAGTCTGGCAAACCGTTGATGCTAATGCTTTCGAGTGCGAATTGTAGTTAGGCCCTTTTATCATTCGGGTTCGGCGCTTGGTATTGCAACCATTCGGATGCCACAGGATGGCTTAGATGGCCAAAGTTTGTTTCAGTTTCTGGACACAAAGCATTGATACAGACAGTTTGACTGTACCATTCATTTTGGCAGAAACAAGACAGGTATTCTGGATAGCTAGCTATCCGAGGTATTTAAGGGCTAACTAGCACAGTCAAGATCTTATGGTGTGTGTTGTCTTACTCCTGCGATAACCCCTCGAACCACAATCCCTCGTCCAGACAGTACAGCAACTACGAGCCCTCTTGCAGCAGAGATTCAGCCTACTGTAAATTCTTGAAGGGATCGAGAACTCGGAGAGAGAAGCTGCGTTCCGAAGACCACGGAAGGAAAGCGCTTGCGGGTCAGACACCCATGACCTCTCGATGGTTTCTAGTGAAGAGGAGTGGTCGACTGTTGGCACCTAAGCACACAAATTCGGAGAGAGGAAGTCAACATCCGAAGTTTGTTTCAAGCAGATTCTAGGACTCTGCTGGCCATCCGAGAAGGTGAGTCAACTCAAGGCCATACGCTGAATTTATTTAACAGCTTTCAGAGAAGCTGACACTAGGCACAACACCCATGGAAACTCCTTCCTACGCCAAGAGGCAACGACACCAGCACCGGGCAGATAATTCCCCAGTCAAGTATCCGCCGACTAAGAAGCGGCTGCCGTCTCTGCCATCTGGACGCCATCAATGTGAAGTTCTGGCACCGCCGTGTTCATCAAGGCTGGCAGTCGTAAAAAGGAAAGAAACGGCGCCCAGCAGCGGCATTTTGCGGGCATTTGGGTGCTGAAACCCTAGGCGGCCGAAGTCGCTTGGGCTGTATCATTATGCCTGCACTATTTCCGTCTCTTAATACTAGATGATGTCTTGGGGAAGAAGAGCTTATGGGCTTCAAGCTCTGTTATTGTAATCGTCTGACGCTATTAGAACATCGTCAGCGAGCGTCTTCTATTCGATGCCAAGTGGGTAGACGAAGCTTATCTGAATTGGCTAGATTCCTCTTTATCTGCGCCCATATTTGTACAAGCTCAGACAGTGTGTACAGAGCCACGCGAATGTAGCAGCTTGAATCTCATTGGGTGATGACTCTTCAAGCTGCCGTCGTGTGATTATAATGAAGTCGGCACCAAGACCAGGGAGTAAAGTCACGTGAATCAGCTGCTACTGTAAATGTATCCCCTATCTCCGCCATACTACCTTTTGTTCTTGAAATCTGCAAGCACCAAGGCAACCCTCTAGAATCGATGCCGTAAAGTAAGCTGCTCTAGCTCTTATCGCCGTCATGGTGAAGATAGGGCACAAGCTTGGAACGGGAGAGGCGTGAGCGGCAGGTGCCATCTCCGTGCAAGGGTGCTGGACCGACCAACGACATTACGAACTGCCGTGCATCTCTCTCCCTTACATATCTCAGCCCCAGGTCTTCAAACTTAATCCATCGTCTCGGCGGCTCTTCTTAGTGGCACATAGTCCACTAAGCCGCGTTATGCCGTGCCACTTCCTGCGTGGTTGCTGCAGTAGGACGGCCAGATCGTCAAGCCTAACGGGATGGGCTACAGCAATCATCAGGCACAATGGGACGAATGGGCGAGCTGCCTGGGACTCAACTGGGGCGGCACATCAGATCCATATCTAAGCTCTATGGAAGCTGGGTCTCCCCACCCACGGGACCCTTACGAAGTCGTGGCGCATGCAATGGTATTTCGGGCCATAGCACTTTCGTAGAGTATATGTATCCTTACGTCGCTCCTAAATCAGCAGTACAATAGTGGGTAGCAGTCTTCCACATCGGCTAAGATGGCGTTCTCACTTCTCCGTCTCGTGGGATCTTTCGCTTTAACCTTATCATTCGTTGCTTCTTTCGTTCATCAAACACGCGCATTCACTCTCGAAACCACTGGTACTACAGCATCCCTCAACCATGCTGCGTACTATATTCCTCCAGCCGCTGTAGCAACTATCCCGCTCTCGAAAGCCTTCAAGAGCGCTGTTCCTGCTGGCAGTTTCATGCCTTTGGCGGTTATCACTACGGACTCCGTGGCATTTTCGGCCGAAGATCTCTCAAAACTGGCTTCTGCATGGACGGCAGTAGACGATGTCTTCCGGGAAGGTTTCTTGGGAGGTGAGTTGATCTCATTCTCCCGCAGCAGTCCCGCCGCAGAAGCATACGCCTTTTTCCACATAGATCGAAGTATCTTGTCTCCATCTGGCGACTATTGGATATTGACGGCTACTCAGCTCTCTACGTGCAGTACACTGGAACCACCGGATACTAGAGATCGTTCCCTCCTGGTCCCAGGAACGCACCTCTTGTCATGACTACCTATGCTGCCAATTCAAGCGCAATTCCTAATGGTCCGTACTTTGTATGCGCTACCGGGACCGTCCATATGGCGTACAGGCTGTTCTCAGATGTTCAAGGTGCATTCACAGAAACCGTCATAGCTCAATCGGATGGATCTTTTTCAGTGCTTCCAGCAAATCTTCCCGGACAATCTCTGGCGGTTGCAGTGCCCTCTCGCCTGTACTACACGAAGACGCCGGAGAAGCCCTTGGCGGGAGTGCGCCTCGGCATCAAGGACATCTATGATATGAAGGGTTTGAAGACCAGCAATGGCAACCGCGCTTGGTACCATCTATATCCGCCGGCAAATGAGACAGCGGTATCGGTGCAAAGCCTCATAGATGCGGGCGGCATTGCAGTGGGCAAAATCAAGACCAGTCAATTTGCGAATGGAGAGACCGCGACTGCGGACTGGGTCTATTATCACTCACCGTTCAACCCGCGAGGCGACGGGTATCAAGATGCCTCTTCCTCGTCCTCCGGACCTGGTGCAGGCGAAGGAGCCTATGCCTGGCTTGACGTCACACTCGGATCCGACACTGGCGGTAGCGTAAGAGGCCCTTCTTCGTCCCAAGGCCTGTACGGTAACCGTCCAACGTGGAATCTGGTTTCTCTGGAGGGGGCTATGCCACTGGCTCCCCAGCTCGACACCGCCGGCCTTCTCGCACGTGACCCTACCCTCTGGACAACGGCTGCGCAAGCCTTGTATGGACCGAACCTCACACTCAGTTCGTCGTACCCTTCGAGCATACTGACAATCGGCTTTCCGACATTCATCAACTCTACAGCTGATGGACTTCTGTTAGACTTTCTCAGCACGGTATCTGACTTCATCTCGGCGAATGTTTCGGCATTCAATATCACGACTGCCTGGGCTGAAATTCTACCGGAAGCACCTCCGCTAAGACAGCTGCTAAATCTCAGTTACCCGATCCTCATTAGTAAAGAGCAAACAAGGCTGGTCCGTGACCCGTTCTATGCCGACTATGCTGCTGCACATGATGGCCGTCTACCTTTCGTCGATCCTCCGCCATTGACGCGATGGGCGTATGGCGACAACGCAACGGCGACCGTTGAGGAAGCTGTTGCGAATAAGACCGCCTTCATGGAATGGTTTACCAACGAGATTCTTATGCCTGACGCAAAGACTTGTTCGAGCAGCTTGATGATGTACGTTGGGTCAGACGGCGACAATACGGTGTACAGAAACACTTATTGGGATCCACCTCGAGTGCCCTTTGGCTTCTCAACAGGCAGAATCAGCGTCTTTGCTGAGGTGCCGGACATGGTTGTGCCGAGTAAGTCACTTCATTTCTGAACAACGGGTTGACGCTAACGGAGTGATGCTGTAGTTGGGCAAGCGGCATATGAATCTACTGTCACGAATCATACGGAGTATCTGCCTGTGACTGTCGACTTCATGGCGGCGAAAGGCTGTGACGGCATGCTCTTCTCGCTTGTTGGGGAGTTGTTCGCTGCGGGCATCGTCAATGTGAGTCAAGCTGGACAAAGCAGCGTTGTTGGTGGGGAGATTCTGTTCAAGCGCATGTGAGGTCTCGGGTAGGAGCAGTAAGAACAGCCTTGTGTGTTCACTTGTGAAACATCGGACCACTATATGCCTATATAGTCATAGTCTTACAATATCACCACCTCCGCGAGCGTAAGGACTGTGAAAGATTCAGCTGCGCTTTCTGATTGGGTGGCAGATCACTGCCGTTGCGGGAACAAATGACACTGTAAGCCGACCCCGTAAACGGTAATATATCGGCCAGACGCGATTGACGCGAAGTTAGCCCGTGAAGCATCAACCCGCATACCTTACCTGACTTACGCCCACCACATCCGCCTCCCTCCTCGTCAAATCTTCTTCTTCCCTTCTCTCTAGCAAGATGGCGCCCGCAGACGTTTCCATGGCCGACAGCGACATGAACGGACGCGACGCAGACGACGCCATGCAGGTATTCATTACCACGCCTAGCTTCAGAGCTCCCCAAATGTTTCGGATGGCTAATTGTGAGCTGACAGGGCTACCAAGATACCCCCGACTACACCGTACGCGTCGCGAAGTCCATACCGTATGCCTCAGCTCACGCTTTTCAACAGGATTCAGATACCAACCCGAACACGACCGCGAGTAGCGTCGCCGGAGATGCTGCCCCCATCGACGGACGCAAGCGGCGGGCGCAAGACCAACAGCTGCGAAAGAGCATGTTTGGCAGGAAACACGATCGCTTAGGCGAGTCGAAGGTAAGCAGTCCGTGTAGTCTATCGCAACGCCTCTTGGACGGTCAGGCGGCGGTTCTTAATGCGCCTCACTGCCCGTTCTCTCTCACCCGCCCAAAAAGTACCAGGCCGTACATGGTTAACACTGTGACCTAACAGGAAGATGACTCCATCCGACGCTTCCGTTACCTCCTCGGCCTCACCGACCTCTTCCGCCACTTTATCGAGACAAATCCCAACCCCCGCATCAAGGAGATTATGGCAGAGATAGACCGCCAGAACCAGGAAGAAGAAGAGAAGGCCAAGAAAGGTCATACGAGAAAAGGTGGCGCAGCAGGAGAGCGGCGCCGAAAAACTGAGCAAGAAGAAGACAAGGAGCTGGTCCGGGACGAGAAGCGTGGAGGCGAGAGCGCGACTGTCTTCCGGGACTCGCCCGCCTTCATAAAGGGCGGGCAGATGCGAGATTACCAGGTGGCTGGCCTGAACTGGCTCATCTCGCTCCACGAGAACGGTATTTCAGGCATCCTGGCGGACGAGATGGGATTGGGCAAGACGCTACAGACCATATCCTTCCTTGGATATTTGCGCTTCGTCTGTGGCATCACCGGACCGCATCTCGTGGTTGTGCCAAAGTCGACGCTGGACAACTGGAAGCGAGAGTTCGGGAGGTGGATACCAGAGATCAATGTTTTGGTGTTGCAGGGTGCAAAGGAGGAGCGGAACAACCTCATCAACGAACGGCTGGTGGATGAGAAGTTCGACGTGTGTATCACGAGTTACGAGATGATCCTGCGAGAGAAGACGCACCTGAAGAAGTTTGCTTGGGAGTACATCATCATCGACGAGGCGCATCGTATTAAGAATGAGGAGTCTTCACTCGCTCAAATCATCCGATTATTCAATTCCCGTAATCGCCTCCTCATCACTGGAACGCCGCTACAAAACAACTTGCACGAACTCTGGGCGCTTCTCAACTTCCTACTACCGGACGTGTTCGGAGACTCCGAGGCCTTTGACCAGTGGTTCTCAAGTCAAGAGGAGGATCAGGACACTGTTGTTCAACAACTGCACAAGGTCCTGAGGCCGTTTCTGTTGCGGCGCGTCAAGAGCGACGTCGAGAAGAGCCTCCTGCCGAAGAAAGAGATCAACCTGTACGTTGGCATGTCAGAGATGCAAGTAAGGTGGTACCAGAAGATTCTAGAGAAGGACATTGACGCAGTCAATGGAGCTGCTGGCAAGAAAGAGTCTAAGACGCGTCTCCTCAATATTGTGATGCAACTGCGAAAGTGCTGCAATCACCCGTACCTGTTCGAGGGCGCAGAGCCTGGTCCGCCTTACACAACGGATGAGCACCTGGTCAACAACGCTGCAAAGATGGTTATGCTGGACAGGCTACTAAAGCGTATGAAGGCGCAAGGCAGCCGAGTGCTGATCTTCTCTCAGATGAGCAGAGTGTTGGACATTCTTGAGGACTACTCGGTCATGCGCGGATATCAGTACTGTCGCATTGACGGCTCTACAGCGCACGAGGACCGTATCGCGGCCATTGACGATTACAACAAGCCGGGATCGGAGAAGTTCCTCTTCCTTCTGACAACTCGCGCTGGCGGTCTCGGGATCAACCTGACAAGCGCTGATATCGTTGTCCTCTTCGATAGTGACTGGAACCCACAAGCAGATTTGCAAGCCATGGATCGTGCACATCGTATCGGTCAGACGAAACAAGTCATGGTGTTCAGATTTGTCACCGAGAACGCTATCGAGGAGAAGGTGCTCGAACGTGCGGCTCAGAAATTGCGACTAGATCAGCTAGTTATTCAGCAAGGTCGCGCACAACAGCCGGCTAAGAACGCAGCATCCAAGGACGAGCTACTGAACATGATACAGCACGGCGCAGAGAAGGTGTTCCAGAGCCAAGGCGGCATTGGAGTAGTTGGCGGCAAGGCCGATCTTACGGATGATGACTTCGAAGCAATTCTGAGTCGGGGCGAAGAACGCACCGCCGAGCTCAACGCGAAGTACGAGAAGCTCGGTATCGATGACTTACAGAAGTTCACTTCTGACTCAGCGTATGAGTGGAACGGCCAGAGCTTCGTTCCGAGTAAGAAGGAGATCGGCATCAACTGGATCAACCCCGCAAAGCGCGAGCGTAAAGAACAGTCATACTCTATGGACAAGTATTACCGTGCGGCTCTGCAAACCGGCGGTCGTACTGCGGACACTAAGCCCAGGGTGCCTCGCGCTCCCAAGCACGTGTCAATACATGACTATCAATTCTACCCGGAGAAGCTCAAAGTTCTTCAAGACAAAGAACTCGCTTGGTATCGCAAGGAGAACGGCATCAAGGCTCCACTTCTAGAAGGCACAGAAGAGGACCTTGTAGAGCGTGAGGCGGACCGAGACCTAGTACAACTGGACATCGATAACGCAGAGCCTTTGACCGAAGCGGAGAAGGAGGAGAAGGAGCGACTGACAGAGCAAGGCTTCGATTGGAATCGTCGCGATTTCCAGCAATTCATCAACGGATCTGCCAAGTATGGGCGTAACAACTACCATCTCATTGAAGATGAGGTCGACGGCAAGAATGCTGAGGAGATCAAAGCGTACGCTAAAGTCTTCTGGCAGCGGTACACGGATAT
This sequence comes from Coniosporium apollinis CBS 100218, assembly GCF_000281105.1. Classification (NCBI taxonomy): domain Eukaryota; kingdom Fungi; phylum Ascomycota; class Dothideomycetes; genus Coniosporium; species Coniosporium apollinis. The sequence continues at coordinate 29,387 of NW_006913325.1, read as the reverse complement.
CCCTGGCTGGGAAAAGTTTGTCAAAGCGGTTGAGGAGGGTGAAAACGCCATCCGCACCCGTGAACGCCACCAGAAGCTGCTCAGGAAGAAGATCAGTATGTATCGTGTCCCGCTTCAGCAGATGAAGATCAACTACACGGTCTCGACGACGAACAAGAAGGTGTACACCGAGGAGGAGGACCGTTTCATACTGGTCTGCTTGGACAAGTTCGGCATCGACAGCGAGGGTCTGTATGAGCGGATCAGGGACGAAATCCGCGAGTCGCCACTGTTCCGCTTTGACTGGTTCTTTCTCAGTCGGACACCCGTTGAGATCTCGAGACGGTGCACCACGCTTGTTACAACCGTCGTCCGCGAGTTCGAGGACCGCAATGGCAGCATCCCAAACGGCACGTCGAAGTCCAAGCGCACGCTTGACGAGGAAGAAGAGGAAGAGGAAGAGGAGACCGCCCCGGTCAAGAAGCGCGCGAAGAACGGTGTCAAGGTGTGCAAGGCCCTAACCCCCATTTGTCGACTCTCTATCTAACCATGGCGTAGAACAAGCAGCTTGACAACGTCAAGGGTACCGCTAGCAAGGCGACTTCCGCGAGCACATCTCGAGCTGGCAGTGTCGTCTCCAACGGCTCTGCCGTACCCCAAAAGTCGAAGGCGAAGTCTAAGAAGAAGTAGTGGATGGTTCCCGGACTGGTGTTTCTGATAATCATGATTGAAGGACCGAACGTGGCGCACGCGGGCTTGTCCTTCCGGAGTACAAGGCTGGACGGGACAGGTGGATTGTAAGCCCCGATGGCGTTCATAGGGAGACGGTCTTCAGTAGAGGCGTGTTTCGGAAACGTGCGTTGGCTTTACTTCCAACAGCGGTGTGGGGAGTGCAGGATGCATGCAGGGCTGTACGTTACTACGGCATGGGATGCTTTGGCTGGCTAGGTGTTCAATAGAATGGCGATTGCGATACCAGAGTTGAAATCGAGTAAAAGATTCTTGAGAGTGACACCGGAGCAGCTTCACAGGACAGTACCTTAGCAACATGAACGTGTCCTATCCAAACGTCACGTGGACATGTCTGAATGCTCAGAATGTGGCTCGTGAGGCCAGCTCATCCACTGCCAAGCTCCGAATGACGTGTATCAGGACCCCTCGACGCCCATCCCACATTCACGCTTCATGACTGCTAAGAGAGGACACGCTTCACGGTTACCCACCCTAAATCCCACTGACTCAAAGCAACCTCGACACATCTCAGCTGGACGCATCCCGGACTCCACAGACTTAGGTATTAGGGCTCTACTGACCCTGCATCGAGCATATACTTGACTTCGCCGTCCCACCCACCACTACTACGAGCAACTGCAGCAATGGCAGACGAAGACGGCGCTATGGAGCCCACTCTCCAGCCCCTCATCGACCAGAAGACGCTGCGCTGGATCTTCGTCGGCGGCAAAGGCGGCGTAGGCAAAACGACGACATCCTGTGCGCTCGCAATACAAATGGCCAAGAACCGCAGATCCGTGCTGCTCATCTCGACTGACCCGGCGCATAACCTGAGCGACGCGTTCAACCAGAAGTTCGGCAAGGATGCACGGCTGATCAATGGGTTCGACAATCTGAGCGCAATGGAGATCGATCCAAATGGGAGTATACAAGATCTGCTGGTGGCGGGGGGAGAGGGCGTGAACGAGGCTATGGAGATGGGAGGCATGGGGAACATGATGCAGGATCTAGCATTCAGCGTATGCAGCACTACACTGCACCGACCGCGATCGCCGGCCTCTGTGCACAGCTAACGGTTCTCACAGATACCAGGTGTAGACGAAGCCATGTCCTTCGCTGAAGTCCTCAAGCAAGTTAAGTCGCTGTCTTACGAGGTCATCATCTTCGACACGGCGCCCACAGGCCACACGCTGCGCTTTCTGCAATTTCCGACCGTCATGGAGAAAGCGCTGGCGAAGCTCTCCCAGCTCTCCACGCAGTTCGGCCCGATGCTGAACTCGGTCATAGGCGCGCGCGGCGGCCTGCCTGGTGGCGCCAACCTTGATGAAATGCTCCAGAAGATGGAATCGCTACGAGAGACCATCAGCGAAGTCAACACACAGTTCAAGGACGCGGACATGACGACGTTTGTGTGCGTGTGCATTCCAGAGTTCCTGAGTCTGTACGAGACGGAAAGGTTGATTCAGGAGCTGTCGGGCTACGAGATCGATACACATGCGATTGTGGTTAACCAGCTGCTGTTTCCGAAGAAGGACAGTCCGTGCGACCAGTGCAACGCAAGGAGGAGGATGCAGAAGAAGTACTTGGAGCAGATTGATGAGCTGTATGATGAATTTAATGTCGTGAAGATGCCATTGTTGGTTGAGGAGGTCCGGGGGAAGGAGAAACTGGAGAAGTAAGTCCGATTGTGTATCCAAGCGGAGTCCTCTTATCCAGCACTTTGCTGACATTCATTCTACGCAGGTTTTCAGAGATGCTGGTCAAACCCTATCAGCCTCCCGAGTAGGAGGACCAACCACATTGCTCCCAACACGCATTAGAAACCATCACGCGGCGCATATGAATCTGCACATAGAGCATATCTTTAGATCGCTTTAGAGATACAAGATACCACGCTCGATTTTCAGTACTTTCCACAAACCAAGTCTTTGCTTTTCTGCACGTCGAATACACGTCAAACACTTGAGAGCAAAGAAGACCGCGTGAAAACGTATCATTGCCGAGAGTGGGCGAAGGAAATACAAGAAGCAGCAGCAGGTACTCGCTACTCATAGCTTAATCGTTTTTCATGGCCCATGGCTGTGTGTGGAGACCAGGGCCCGATATTAGAATACATTGCGGTCGAGTATGAAGGCAGAGGAGCCCTGCGCGCCTTCCACGGTTCCCATCGCTTCTGCCTGCAAGCCTCATGCAGGTCCCGCGAGCTGCCATCATGGGTCTAGCTAACCGGATTACGCTGATATCGAACAATTCCATGATCAATGCCCGTGCGAGACAGACAAGGCTTTAGGTTGAATCACACGACGAGGCCGAGTTTATCAGCGTTTGTTAGCGCACGTTGCGGAACCTCAGTCAGCCGTTCGACATTTCAATGTTACAACAAGCCATGCGCAAGACCCAATCTGCTTCTTCCGGTTGATCCAAGGGGTGATAATGCAAGAGCGGCGGTAGCACGCCAGCCGTGCAGTAGGTATGCTTGTCACTGCAGCCACGAAACCGACCTCTCAGCCACGTGGACTTCAGCAGACGCAGGAGTGTCTGTAAGTGAGGTCTAGCAGGATATTACCAGACATGACCCGCGGACAACCTCGCGTACACAGTTTTAACAAGCGACAGTCCTTTGAGGACATTCAAGCTTCCTCATCGAAAGTTAGATCTACGCATTAATCTAAGCATCAATATCGAAGACTAGACTTGCCACGCGCAGAACCCCGCAGAGTTCACAGTCGCCCCACCTTGGCTCTCGCGTTTTCCCCCGCAGATTTGCTATTCCCCGTTGCTCTAGGAGCAATCCGCCGCTTTGAGGTTGCGCTCCGAGGTCTTTGATCTCTCGACCGTCTCTTGGGGACACTGGGGGACGTTCATGACCTTCCAGAAGCGTGGGATGACAGCCAGGATGACCCTTGACAGACAGCTGCCACTTAATCTACAGCCCCGCCAATGGGTGTGGCTGCCCTTGCATGCCACTGGGCACGCAATACCGGGAACCCCCGCGAGCAGCACTGCATCCAAGCAAAAGTCCAAGTTCAAAGGGGCAGCACGGGATCGAAGCGCCTAAATTTGGTTTTTTTGGTCTTCTCGGCCGTGGCGCTGAGGAACCGCGCCACAAACTTTTGGCTGTCGCCGCCAATCACGGCCCGTCGAGGCTTCACGCGCCAATCAACTCCGCTCCACGCTCAATTCCAACGTCGTCCTCGAGGGACGGATCGCTCGCAGGGAAATGGCGATCACGGCCGAAGAGGGTCATTCGTCCGGTCATTTGCCAGCGGCCACCTCTCGGCAACAGCATCCGTCCGGCTGTAAGTCCCTTCTTCGCCGGTATTGAGCAGTCGACATCGAGGCTCTGGCCGCCTTGGGCGTGGGCATGAAGTCTGGGGAGTGAGCCGCTAAGGCGGGCGCCAGGAGAGATCAATGCCATAAAGACTCCACATCTCCCAAGGTGGGTGAGACGAAACAAGGAGCTCTTCAACTTTCCTCCCCAGTCTTCGCAGGCCATTAGTCCGCTGTCACTGTGTTTCGGTTCCGTCTCCACATCTTCAAGATGCAGTCCTTCGTTTCTTCTCTTCTCCTTCCTTTTCTTTGCATCACTGGCGCGCTTGCTGCCCCCGCCGCCGCGCCGGTCGAGATCGAGCGGAGAGCTATCAGCGGCGATGTCCTGGCCAAGTTGAGCATGTTTGAGCAGTGGGCCGCTGCGTCGTATTGCCCAAACAACAACAACAGCCCGAACTCCAAAGTCATCTGCGAGGCTGGGAACTGCCCGACCGTGCAGGCAGCAGACACGAAGACCGTCATCGAGTTTCAAAAGTGAGTGGTCGTCTACTTGTGCTGCACTCCACAGAGCCCATAGTCCTTGCCATCTCGAGCGATGCCTATAGCTCCGCCAAGCTCGGTCGTCATGAGTGCAATCCTTGCACAATGTCTCCCAAGGTGAAGCTTTCTGCTGACACACCAAATCACAGCTCCTTCGCAACCGACGTAACCGGCTTCGTCGCCGTCGACAAGACCAACAAGCTCGTTGTAGTGAGCTTTCGGGGCAGCCAGTCTCTCAAGAACTGGCTCGCCAACCTCAACTTCCCGGCCACGCTCACCGACATCTGCCCCGGCTGCACCGCGCACACCGGTTTCTGGAGCTCCTGGTTCGAGTCCCGCAAGCGCGTCCTCGCCGCCGTCGAGAGCGCAGCGGACGCGAACCCCGGCTTCCAGCTCGTCGTCACGGGACACAGTCTCGGCGGCGCGATCGCAAACTTCGCGGCGGCGCAGCTGAGGAACGACGGGTACAAGTGTGACCTGGTAAGGAACTCTCGGTCTGGATTCAAGCCGGCACGTTTCGTTGACACCAAGAACAGTACACCTACGGCGCCCCCCGCATCGGCAACGCAGCCATCAGCGACTACATTTCCAACCAACCCGGCGGCACCTACCGCGTCACTCACACCAACGACCCGGTGCCGCACCTGGCGCCTATCGCCTTCGGCTTTGTGCATATCAGCCCGGAGTACTACATCTCGAGCGGGAACAACGTACCCGTGACCGCGAACGATGTGGCGGTGTATGAGGGGAACATCAATTTTAGGGGTAACACCGGGAAGCTGTTCTTGGACACGGATGCTCATGGATGGTATTTCAACAAGGTTGGAGATTGTGGCCCGGATTTTGAGATCTCGAAGCGGGAGTTGGAACTGGCGTATGTTTGAGCGAGTGGGTCATGGCATAGTGAAGGAGTTCCTGGGGTTAACACTTAAGATACCTATGATGAAATTCGAAGATCGCGTTGAACAATGGATGTCTGTTGGCTTGTGGGTCAGCCTAGGACTGGCCAGTTTAATTCATAGGATGTCGATGCGTCGACCAATCAACGGCTGCGCATCTCGCGGCCTCCAACCTCACCTCGTTGACCCATCACGGTGCAATTGACCACAGTATGCTTCGCTTTAGGTGAAAATTTAGCGCTAATGTCAATGCAGACGCGTCTTAAGACCTGTGGCTCTCAATTTTAAACCAGTCAAGAGGTCTAAATAGTAGAGAAGGCACCCCCAAAAGTTGCTCCTCCCCAGGTTCCTTTTAGACACCCGATCCGGGGCGAAGACACCTGCAGCATCTTCTGAACACATGACACGCGCAGCGATATAAGTGTCTCCCTGAAGCAGACGTGTGCCTCCGACAACGACCGGCAAAGTAGCATCGAAAGCTCTCCGCGAGAGGCCGATACTCCGCCGGTTGAAGCAACGCTGTGAAATCCTCGAAACGGCGGTCAATGATCCGGTGAAGGACATTGACACAACTACGGAGTACAGTGAGCCGGATGGTCTACCGCGAAATAAGAAATAGGGAATGATATGGAAGCATGTAATTGGCTTGTGATGTGTATAAAGTCTTTTCAGAATGATTTATAAGCTTGGAATCGAACTGTCCGGAGCCCAAATTTAGTTTTTTGTAGTGGTGCATCCCTTTTCTTTGCATAGTCTGTTCACTCCTAAAATTCATAGATCTCTGACAAATTTGAATACCATGTCCTACGTATTTTGAAGGCGAAGGGATTGTAACCGTATAAATCTGCCCGGTACGCATCGCCGGACAAGACGAGCCTACATTCATAGCGATATATCATTGGGACCGTAAAGTGAAGTGACAACAGGTGTGGTTGCTGCAGGATCAAGGCTCACGAGGCGAAAACCCCAACACCGGAGTCCTCAACCTTGTTGCTTCGAAGGGCACAAGACCTCCCTATATTTATGCAGGATTTGCAGCAAGCACACTTGCCCTCTCCGTAGCCCGGCCGGCGACGCCGGTGACGGTTCACACAGCCCAGCAGATGTAAACCAACCCCTTTTAGCCAGTAAGCACCAACACCTAAACAGCCAGCTCGGATCCTGCCCTTCGATGAATCATGCAAAAGCCCAGCCAGCTGGACATACCACATCCAAACTTTACTCCAGATAGTCCCCATTCGTCTCCTTGTGTATGACGTCAAAAAGCGGCTTGGCCGAGAACCATCCAGCCATCGGAGATCCGACCGTCTTCTTCGTGTATTCTGCTTCCTCTTCTCCGATCTTGACCGTCTCCCCTCCACGTCCGGCAGCTGCAGCATCAGCCATCAACTGCGCATGGCAGCATTTCTCCAAGCTCATGAACCAGAAGACCGCTTCCTCAACAGTCTTGCCGACGGTAAGGAGGCCATGGTTCTGCAGAAGAGCGGCCTTCTTGTTGCCGAGGCAGGCTGCAATGTCCTTTCCCTCCTTCTCGACAAGGACGACGCCGTTGAAGGATTCGTACAGGACGTGGTCCTAGCAGGGACGGTCAGCTTGTCCCGTCCAATACAAAGCTGGGAGTCTGATGCCATACATTGTGGAAGGCACACGAGTCCTGCGTGATGGTATCTAGCTTCGTGCCAAGGGTACAGAAAGCCCGTCCATAGATGCTGTGACTGTGTGCGGCACAGATGACATCCGGACGAGCTTGGTGGATTGCAGAGTGGATCATGAATGCGGCAGCATTGAGAAGCCTGGTTGGTCCCCCGTCGATTACGTGGCCCTCTTCGTTGACAAGGATAAGATCTGAGGCCTTTATCATGGAAAAGGCTACGCCGAAGGGGTTCACCCAGAATGTCTCCGGATCAACGGGGTCCTGCAGTTGTCAGCCGGCTTGTCTGAGATAGCCAACGGATTGGAGCGTTGATTCTTGTCTGCTGGCTTACCCTGAGAGTGATGTGGCCCGCCACACCTTCGTCGAATCCAAACTTGCCGAACAGTCTAAAAGCCGCCGCTAATCTGCCCTTGAGATACTCTCGCTCTTTGTAGGGGTCGTCAAACTTCGGAGGACCTGGGAACTTTGGCATTTGCACTTTGGCCTTCTCCTCGCTCAATCCAGGCTCGTGGGTGGCTGTCGCCGGCTTAGAAGCCGACCCATTGGTATCATCGTGGGTTGCTGAAGGCGGAGACATGGCGTAGGAGGAAGTAGATTAAATACTGTATGGGTTGTTAACCAGCGGTTTCGTGAAGACAATTAGAAGAAAACAAACGAAGGAGAGGAGTTGTGTCGGTTGCCTTTTCCATTGATGGATACCGAGGCATCCGGACCGCCACCCTGCAGGTGAATAACCCGCTTCAAGTATTCGAGTATCTTTTGCGGGGTGATCCGGGGATCAGTGAAAGGCACGTGACCTGCTTCGAATTACTTTGGCCAGACACGCGAGTGACAAAATCGCCGGACTTGTAAACTACCGGACCACGTCAGGCGGGGAAAATGCCCGTCGCGACAGCGGCCTAGCTCTCATTCGCCGTCAACTCTATAAAGAATAGGACGTCAAGCTTTGAGTCAGCTATCCAGACTATGTTGTAGAGCATTATAATAATCGTAAAGGATGCTTTATTGTTGATGCAGCTCTGGGTTTCTAGTTTTGCGGCGAGGCTTTTTTCCTGCTTACTCCTAAATCACTAAAATCTATTATATTTACCACGTCTCTAAAGGTCTAAGGGTGACCCGAAAAAATGACGGCCACGCAAAATCACTGAAGACACCCTACTTTATAGTAATCTACTTTTGCTTACAGTAGTATTTCTGTATCTAAATTTACATAAAATAGCTTATGCATTTAACTATACTTAGCAAGTATATAGTAGCGCTAACTTTAATATAGATAAGTTTATATAATATTGGTCTTGAGTGTTAGTAAATTCAATATAGATTTTGTATAGCCGCAAATATTTCGAGTAGCTCTTAGTCTTTACTTATTAGTAGCCTGAATTCCCTTAGCGAGATCTATAGGCTAGTAGATTAATATATTTATATAAGTAGCTAGTAGCTTAATAGTATTAAGCTAGGTAATTACTAATAGTAAAATATATTTTATAGTAGTTAAGAAATAGTATCTAGTAGTATATATAAAGACTAAAGCCTACTATTTATTAGATAGTAGGTATCTATAAATATATAAAAAGTATTAAAAAGGTGGGGTTATAATATCTAGCTTAGTAACAAGCTAGGCACGATATAGCTTAATACTATACTAAGGCTCTCTCCTAGTCGGGTCATGATATTACTCTAGCTATTCTACCTCTAGGTATAGCTTGCATATGCTTATATAGCAGCATACTATAAAGGATTGCGCCTATTTATAACCTTCCTACTAAGCTGACTGAAGGCCTATCTGTTTTTCGGAGTCCGGCAATTTCTGTCACGCAGATGCCAGAGTAACAAGGAGGCGCGGAACCTTGACAGCGTGGACTCACAGTGATCTTGCCATTGGCTGTATGCAACCGGGAGGGCATCCGGCCCTCTCCGGGGACCCCCTTGTAAATCCAACTTCGGGGCGCACCGAAGACACCTTCTTCAGCCCTGGAAAGCTCTCCGACTCTCCGATAACGGCATCTTGTACTGGGAATTTGTAGGGCGACAGGGTTGGCACTGGGCAGATGTGACAACCCCCCGCCGTCGTCCAAGGCGCACTGCACAGGACGGGCAGACACGAGCTTTTGACATGCGCGCCCTTCGTGTCCCAATCCGGTTGGCACCTCACGTGCTGGACCTGGCATTGGCTGAGGTGTGACTCTTCAGCTCGTGAACACGGTGCGGTCTTTGATATCTCACATTTACTCTACCTTCCTGATATTGTCTTCCATCCCACATTCTGTCCGCCCTTCTGCTGTTTGTCATTGCTTCCTTGCTAAGGGCGTGCTCTCGGAACGGAAGTGCAAGGCTTTCCCCTTGGCCCCAACGTTCAGCATTGTCATTGTCTGATTTACGCCCTTCGACATGGAGACCAACAACATCGACATGGCGGCGTTCTTCGATTTCAGCGATGCATCACTGCCTGATCTGTCCGAGCCTATACCAGACTTTGTCGTCCCAGAGTCATTGATCCCTCCCGCCAGTGGCACTTGCCCTTCGCATCCGGGCATCCATGAGTCAGTCAATCCTTCTTTCGTGCATTGTCAGCTTTTACAAACGCCCGTCCATTGACCCTGTTACGAGCACACGCCATAATAATTTATACTGACAACAGCATCAGCTGCCTATGCCATGGCTTTATGATCAACCCACACATATCAGATCCCACGCTTGGCAACCACAAAGATGTAGAATTTAACAATGACTTCTCGAGCTGGATTCCTCGGTACTCAAAGCCGGAGCAGGCCTGCAATTATTGCCGGTCGAGACAACTGGAGTGCTTCAAGACTTTCGAAGGCCAGAAGTCATGCTCACCTTGCAACGCACTCTTCCGCTCATGCAGCTTTGACGAGGTGCAACAGCCAGAGAAGCGGCAGAGGGGTCTTCTGGACACGCTAGACAACGTGCCTGAGAACGAATGCAGAGAGCTTGGCGGACTGACGGGCATCAAGTCGCTAAGATCACTTGGTCACACTTTGGGCAATGTCGATGGTGACTGGGCATCCAGGAAGAGTGGAGTCCGCTTCACCCTTCCCCAGCTTAAAGCTCTTAAGAACTGGATGGACGAGCACCGAGACAACCCGTATCCAACCGAGGAAGAGAAGGAGGAACTCAGGAACAGGACTGGTCTAAAGGCAGTGCAAATCTCCAACTGGCTCGCAAACGCACGACGCAGGAACAAGTCGAAACGAAATAGCAGATGCGCATCGCCATCTCTTGGCCCTTCAACTCCGACATTCAATGCAACCAGCACCGCCATTGACGTACCCAGAGACCTCCGCGTTGGCCCTTCTGGCAAGTGCTGGGAAGTCATGAATCCGCTCGAACGTTGGCAACATTCTCCGCCAGAAAACGAACCGGCACCTTTAACTGCCATCGTGAGCGCCGTTCATCAGTACAGCCCCCCGGAAAGCACGCAAAATCGGCATAATCACGACTCCGAGAGTTCTGGGTGTTTCTCCAATGCCGCTTCCCTATTCATGGCGCCCTCTACAACCAGCTTAGAGGAGAGGCAGTCCAGTCACTCGACCGGTTCGTTTGGCTCCTTCGGCTCCGCATGGTCGCATGGATCTCGGGGCTCATTCAATTCATTCGGCTCGTTTGGTAGCAGCCAGAGGGAACGACGAAGGCGCCGCCGGAGGCCCGCCGCCCGACCGGTGCAGAAAACTCCACAGGATGCATCACGCATATTCCAATGTACTTTTTGCACAGACACTTTCAAGAGCAAGTACGACTGGTCCCGCCACGAGAAGTCCTTACATCTCAGCCTGGAGAAGTGGATATGTGCGCCTCTCGGGGATGTCATTACGTGTGTTGAGACTGGCCGCAAGAAGTGTGTCTTCTGCAATGCGCTCGACCCCAGCCCAGAACATCTGCAAAACCACAACCATGATGCATGCGAAGAGAAAGGGCTGGATGCTCGAACGTTTTACCGCAAGGACCACCTTCGACAGCACCTTCGACTCATGCACGGGTGCAAGATGACTGACTCCATGGATTCCTGGAAGGCGGAAGTGACGACCGTCGACAGTCGTTGTGGCTTCTGCGGACAAAGGTTCACCAAGTGGCAAGATCGTAACGACCACCTCGCAAAGGAATTCCGCAACGGGGCTAAGATGAAGGACTGGAAAGGGTGCCGTGGCCTTAGCGCGGAGGTGCATGCGCTTGTAACTTCTGCGATGCCGCCTTACTTAATCGGTGAAGAAAGTACTTCGGTCGATCCGTTCAGTGCTTCCAACCCTGCCTCAAATCCGGCGTCCATGGGCAACCAACACCAGCTGCTGGGTATGTCAGCCACGCATGAAGACTGTCCCGTGGACTCCGGCCAGGGATCCTCCATCACCTCGCCGACTAGTGCTGGACTGCAACCAGCTGACATTTTGGCCATGCCGAACCGGCCCAACCAGACAGTAGCTACGTGCTGGGAGATACTCACCATCCGGCTTGGCCGCTTCGCTCAAGAGCAGCTGATCAAAGGCGCCCCTGTTTCCGATGACATGCTACAGCGAGAAGCGCGCCTAATCCTCTACGACAACGATGACAGCTGGAATCAAACCGCGGCGGACAACCCTGAGTGGCTTACCCTGTTCAAGAAGGCACATGGCTTGGACAACTCGCAGAACGTTGACATGCGGGACGTGCTTGAAGATCTCGGCGTGCTGGGAGACTTCGATCTTGACGAGCTGTACGGCGCTGGCAAGAAATGGTCGGCCACCAAAGAGACAATACCGGAGCAGGCGTGCTTTGTGAACGGCGGGGAATGCCTACCGTTCCTGACCAACCAGGCTGGCGGTCTTGCAGCATGGGGTCCTGGCGCTGTTGAAAATGAGCCTGTGTCAGTTTCCATGATAGATACACCACTCATCACCTCGGGCGGAAGCAGCTCAGCGTTGCACACTGATTTGATGGATGTGGGCCACTTTGACGCGATGGATTGCATAACCGACACAGGGTTTCTTACTACGTATATGCATTTCTAGGCGTTATTGTTTGGAGCTTAGCAGACAGATAGAACGGATTGTATTGCCTTGCTTATACACACTCTATTGTGCAACCGCCTCCAGCGGCGTCCTCCTCAAGAAATCCTCAGAAGTCTCAGGCCTGATCTCTGGGTAGCGCGCATTGTCCAGGCTCGCAAACTCCCCTAGGTGACACTGGCCGTTGACGCAGTAATACTGATAGAACATTGCCATGTACTTTAGAGGGTCTTGAGGATACTTCTCCCGCAGCTCATGCATGAGCTTGTAGAGGTCATCCAGGGAGCCAAGACGTTCAAGCTGCGGCTGAAATCCGCACACGGTATTGACAGCATCGGCGATTTGGCGGATCGTCTTGCGATCGCCCAGAACTTTGCTCCAAGTCAGAACGGGATACATGAACACAGCCGTTGAACTTACACTTCTTGACCCCCACCGCATCCGCATCTACCGCCGCCGCGGCCACAAATTCTGCAGCGGTCTTATAGGTTGTCGACTCCCACACCTCGTCCCCCTCGCCCCAGAATCTCAACTTCTTCTCCTTTCCATCCCAGGTCTGGAAATACGGGCTAAAGAATGTGTCCATGAAAACTCCAATAAGGACATGAACACCCTTGACACTCTTCTCATCAAGATAGGCCTTGACCTCAATCATCGGGTCTTTTGGAAACAACTGCCCCTTCTCCAACTTCGTAAAGTCGAGGGTGTAATCACTAGCGATATACCTAGGCACGCCCTCGGCTTCGCATGCATCGACCAGCACTTTTTGGCCCTCGGTCATTAATCTATCGTCGCCCAGGTAGCAACATATGACGACGTCACACCCCCATGCGAAGGTGCGGGCCGCGGAGACGTCGTAGGCGCCGCCTTGGGCGATGTGGATGCGCTCGTTCGCAGAGAGCGATGAGGGAAGTTTAGTTGGGTCGCGGACGTAGCCACGCAGGGTTACGTTGGGACGCTGGAGGAGGAAGGAGGCTACGAGACGGGCGAATTTGCCGGTGAGGCCTGCGATGCCGACTGTGAATGTTTCTTGAGGAGCTGTCATGGTGGGAGGCGATTTGGGGAGAGCTAGGAAGTTGGCGGCCAGGCGGAAAGAGAACATGTATAAACTTTCTTGATCTGTGTTGCCTGACTAGAGCACCTGCCATTTTATATTACAAGTTATAGAAGGAGCAGATGCGTAGTTGGGGTGGTAGCAATCTGATTTCGGGACGCGTAACTACGCGCGATTATTCAGACGGGTCGGCCTCGCGCTTTTAAGGACGCGAGCATTATTGCGTTTAGGACTAATAGCAGACCCTAGAACTTAAATTTTCGACCCTTCGACTATAAGGATTTGAGTACGGAGACAGCAATCTGCGATACTAGCAAATTATTCATCGCTCATGAAAATCGACTTGGCTCGGAGTATTTAGAGTAGCTAGCGAGTATCTCAAGTACTTTCCCAATTGTCTCAAGCGCTCTAAGTACAAGGATTAGCTTGTGCGGTCTGCTAACTCTCTTTACTTCCTATTAAAGTGTCACGCAAGTTGCACGAGATCTTAATTAAGTGCTAGAAAGTTATTATTCCTATCTTGCTTGGATCGAGCTCTAAATACTCGATCCGATTAGCACCTGCCAATCTGCAGGCGCGAGTCGATTAGATTATCTATTGCTACTAATCTAGTTCTATGTATTAGAAGTTAATCTCTAAAGTTCTTAGTCTATAGCCTACTAAAGCTATAAGGTTATAAGGCTATAAGGCTATAAAGCTATAAGACTATAAAGTATCTATCCTTAGTCTTAGGTACTAAGTAGTAAAACCGGTTAATTAATAATTAAGTTTACCACTAAAGATTCTACTGGATTCTAGAGGATTCTAGAAGGTTCTAGACGAATAGAATTTGTAATATAGATTACTAATTATAGAATAGAAGATTCTATAGATTAGTAAGATGGAATCTACTAGAAAGTAGTAAGATCTAGAGGATTTAGATATATATATATAGACGGTAGTTTTCTACCTTAGATAGTAATTAAGCTCTATAATTAATATATTCTAATACTATAATACTTTCTACTTTAAAGCAAATTACTTAGATACTATGTTAAGTTAAAGTAATTATACTTATAATAAAGTGTTATTATAGAATTATAAAAGTTACTATAAAGATTAGGATCCTAATCAAGAAGATAGAGGATAGTACTAAGATATAATAAGGTAGGAATTAATATTACCTACTAATAATTAGACAAGTTATATAAATATAAGATTCTTATTTTATTAGTAAATCTTTTACACGCTTAGGAAAACTAGATATACTTTAAGTACTTAGAGTATACTTAGAGCTCTTAGGATCCTTAGAGCTCTTAGAGTCCTTATATTAGGAAAAATTTAGATACTTATAAAATCAGCTTTAGAGTAGAATATATTAATATACTTAATAAAACTTGATTTTCCACTATGCGCTGCCTTAGCAAAAACCACGATTGTCTCTAAAATTTATATAGCAAAAACGCTTACAACACGATAATAAACACTGCAGGTCGAAATTGCAAAATCCGCTTCCTAACTTTCTAAACTAGTTCTTACGCTATTGATGCATCCACTTTATAGCGCTCTATAACCACTAGTGCAAAAGCCTTAGGGATTTAAAATTTTGGCTGAAGCTTAATTGCAACTACAGAGCTAGTGGTTGCGGCTAGTGTGCTACAGCCGTGGCTAGTACTACAGCTTAGCTGCAAAAATGCTAACTGCCGACCGCGCCGACCACGCCGACTACATGTATACCTTAGGCTACTAGTTTAACCCCTAGCGGGATTATACTTTTTCTTTTTAGCTATAATATAGATATAGACTCTTAAGGGTATCTTATAGCCTATAAAGGCTTACTAAGGTATAAAAAGGCCTAATAAGATATAGAAAGGCTTAATAAGATATAAAAAAACTAAATAAAATATAAAAAGACTTAATAAGATAAAGAAAGAGCTAAATAAGATAAAAAAATACTTAATATAGTTGAAAAAGACTTATTAGAGCTAAAAAAGTCTAATATAAATAAAAAAAAGCTTAATACTATAGAGAAGAATTAAATAGATAAAAGAATATCTATATAGCTAGATAAATATCTAAAAAGACTTAAAGTTGTAGTAAAAAATCTAGAGCTTCTATAGATTTACTAATTAATTAATTTTAAGATTATCCACTATCTATTAAGGTAATAAGAGATTAAGTAATAAAAAAGATCTATTTAAAGAAGAAGCTAAAGTAAAGTATATACTATTAATTAAGCTTAAACTAAGTAAGAAACAAAGTTAAATACTAGACTAGAAACTAAACTAAAAACTAAGCTCTAAGTAAAACTAGAAACTAAACTAAAATTAAACTCTAAGTTAAATAACAAACTAAAATAGAATCTAGACTAGAATCTAAGCTAAAAACTAAACTAGAAATTAAGATAAAAAGTGAAAAAATATATAGAGTATACTAGAAGCTAAAACAGAATATATATTACAAACTAAAGTAGAATATTGATTAGAAACTAATCTATAAACTAAACTAGACTAGAAGCTATAATATAATCTGAGTAGTAAACTCAGTAGTAAACTAAGTAGTAAACTAAGTAGTAAGCTAAGTAGTAAGCTAAGTAGTAAGCTAAGTAGTAAGCTAAGTAGCAAGCTAAGTAGTAAGCTAAGTATTAAACTAGGAAATATACTAAGAAATAGACTAAGAAATAGACTAAGAACTAACCTAGAAATATACTATAAAGACTTAAAAGAAAACTAAAATTAAATAAAAAAATAATCCTAACTACTATATATATTATAAGAAGAACTAGGGGGGGTTTAAGGGGGGAAACACCCCTTATATCTAAAAAAAAATAAAAAAAATAGAAAGATATAAAAAAGGATTTACTCTTAAAAATCTAAACTTACTCTTAAAAATCTGAATACACGAAATACTCTTTCCTAATACTCTAAACCGTTTTATTATAAAACGAGCACACCTAGTAGAATATATAGAATATATAGAATAACAAAAATAGTTAGTACTACTACTTAGCAAATAGACTTTTTTTATTGGAATTTAATTTCTAAAGTCCTTAGCTTAGTATTATCTTAGTATTTCCTTAGCATTTCCTTAGTAAGAATTTCACTACTAGTTGAATATAAAGTTTTATGTTTTTTATTTTCAATAGAGCTTCTATTTCTAAGTAGAGCTTCCGTCTTAAACCGAAGCTTCTATTTTAAAATAGAACTATAGATTCTATTTCCGTCTCTAAATAAAGCTTCTACTTTAAAATAGAGCTCTAAGTCCTATCTGTTTGTAATAGAGCTTTTAGCTCTTACTATTTTTAATAGAATCTCTATCTACGTCTATCTAAATGGAGCTATAAGTGAAATTTAATAAGTTTCACTTTAGAAGCAAATAAAAAGAGTATATAGACGGGAGGTCTCTTCTACTAGACAAAATATTAAGCTCTCTACTAGTTTAGTTCCTATTATCTAAGGGCCTAAAATTCTAATATTTTTTAGAGAATCTACTCTTACATAACATTCACCTA
>NW_006913325.1:0-12669 GCF_000281105.1 Coniosporium apollinis CBS 100218 | reverse complement strand
CTAGACAAAATATTAAGCTCTCTACTAGTTTAGTTCCTATTATCTAAGGGCCTAAAATTCTAATATTTTTTAGAGAATCTACTCTTACATAACATTCACCTACTAGTAAAAAGAGCTAAAATATTAATAAATTTAAAAAGTAAGTTAGTAATAATTATTTTAATTAAAAGTTTACTCTTTAAACTAGCTTTATACACTCCCTCTACTATACTAGTTAAATTAGATTAAAACCATTTTTAAACAAAATTTAGCTACTAACTAAGTAAGATTTAGTATACTAAATCTACTATACTTTAGCTCTAGATGTTTTAGATATTTTAGATAGCTTAAATACTTTAGATAATCTAAATAGTTTAGATATTCTAGATATCTAGAGTACTCTACGTATTTTAGTATACTTATAAGCTACTTGCAAGTAGTATTATAATCTAAGCCTAGTACTAAGGTTAAGTTATACTAAGTAAAGTTACTAAGGCTATCTAGATTATCTATACTATCTATGAGAACTATAGATACTATAGATTATATAAATTATAAGAATAAGTCTAGTATATAGATAGTAAGAGTTTTTCTTTTAAAGATTTTATACTTGATTTAAAATAAAATCTTTTATTCTAATAACTTATTTGATTATTTCTAAGTAAGATTAATCCATCTTTATTGTATCTTAACTCTATTCTTTATCGTCTTAATTAGAATCCTAATCTTTATAGTAACTTTTATTATCTTATATTAATACTTTATTATAAGTGAATATAGTTACTTAGAGACTCTAAGTGCTCTAAGTAGCTCTATATATTAAATTTTTTCTATAGTACTAGAGAGCTCTTAGAGAGAATTAACATTACTAGTAAGTAAAAGAATATATATTATAGAAAAATCTTAGAGTTTTCTTTCTCGCTTAACATTTACTTTCTTATTAAAAATAGATAATATATCTACGTTTTTAAAAATCAAGCGGATAAAAATTCTTTTTATTAAAAGTTTATCCACTAAACTAGTTCTATTAAACTCGCTTTATTATACTAGTTAAGATAGATATAGAGCTTTATCTAGAATCACTTTTCTTACTTACTAATATTAGTATTTTATTTTATAGCTCGACTAGCTCTAAATACTTAGCTTACTTAAGCTTCTTGTTATTAGAAGAAAATTTAAGTACTTAGAAAACTAGCTTTAATTTAAGAAACTTAAGCTATTCTAAGTACTTTGAATAGGCTCGCAAGTAGCTTAATTACTCAAAGTACTTAAAGCACTTAAATTAATTAATGTAGCTATAAATCACTTAGTAAGTAAAAAAAATTATAAATTATATACAATATCTTAGAGTTTTTTTCTCTCCTAACTATTCTCCTTCTATTAGTCTTATAATACAGGGAGGCTTGATTCTAGAACTTGTTTTATTAGAGTAATAAATAAGATATTATATAAGGTTAAAAGGTATAGTAAGAAAAATAGAAAGATAACTCTATAAGTAAAGTATATAATTTAATTATATAACTCTAGAATAACTAAAGATCTAAATACTAAGAAATACTTAGTCTAAACTATAATAATAGCTCCTTTTTAAGAGCTAAGTTCCTATAAAGTATCTAAGTCTAGATTATATTTAGATTTAGTTTTAGAATTATCATCTAACTCTATAGAAGATGTAGAGTAGCTATAAGCTTTAAGTTCTATCTAGTATATATAGCTAGGCTTATATAGATAGCGTATAAAGAAATAATTAACTTTTATAAGAGCTATTAGTATATAGTATAAGGAATTTTAGAAGTTCTTATTAGAATTAATCTAGTTTATAAGTACCTTAAAATACCTATAATAGTTTCTTAAATTAAGGATCTAGTTTATACCCTATATATTATCCGCTAAGGTATTTATATGGAGAAAGAGGGATAGTAAAGTTTATTCTAGTAGTAGATTATTAGTAGAGGGCTAGATTAGTAAAGTATAGAATATAAAATAGTAGCGCTAGAACTATAGAAGCTCTAAATTATAGCTATATATACTAATAACTTTAGTAATATCGAAGGAGCTATAGTACTTATTTAAAAGCTTCTGGAAAGAATATTCTAACTATAAATTATAGGTATCTAGATCTACTCTATTACTACCTTAGTACTTTAGGGTAGAAGCGTATTAGTAGTTAGTAGTATCCTTCTTAATAGCTTATACTAGGCGTGTTTATTCTCTTAGCTTCTAAGTAATAATAGTTATTTTATCATATAATCTAGCTACTTCTTTATAGTCTAGCTTAAAAGATAGATCCGTCTTAGAGATATATAGTTTTAGGCTAAGGTGAGGGTATTAACTATAGTTAGTAAAAAATAGAGAGACTTAAGTGGTTTTTAAAATATAGTTATTATATATAAACTTTATATAAAGTAATTAATCTATCTAGTTATCTTATAGAAACGCTATATATACTTATAAATACTATTTAAGAACTATATTAGCGTTTTTAGTCTAGCTATTAGTCTTAGAATAATAGGCTATAGAGAGTTTATAGTAGATACCTAACTAGAGGTATAGTTTCTTTTAGAACCAGCTAATAAATTAGCTTTTTTAATCTAAGATAATCAACTTAAGAATACTATAGTACTTCTAG
Organism: Coniosporium apollinis CBS 100218; assembly: GCF_000281105.1. Classification (NCBI taxonomy): domain Eukaryota; kingdom Fungi; phylum Ascomycota; class Dothideomycetes; genus Coniosporium; species Coniosporium apollinis. Next base: position 10,061 of record NW_006913325.1, on the reverse strand, counting down.
ATATACTAGAAGAAGAGTATTATAGTAGTTAGTATATCTATCTTACTATAAAATATAAAGTGTTATATCTTAGATAGATAGTCTATAATAATAAGAACATTCTTATATAAGTTTCTCTAGTAATTCTTACTTTTAGAGAGCTTAATAATAAAATAAAGGGAGATATTAGACTAATACTATTCTAAAATAAGTAGTAGCTTTAGTAGACTATAATAGTAGTCTTAAGAGATCTTTATATAAGTATAAATAGAGTATTTATAAATAAACTACTAGATATTCTATATTAACTTAGGCTACTAGTACGAATATAATAGATTATTGAAGGTCTTAGCTCTTTTAGAGTATCTAATAGCTAGAGGTAAGTAGGCTTCTTATAGAGTATATATATAGATCTAGTTAGACTCTAGTAAGTACTAGCGGTCTTAGTAGATAATCTAGTTATCTTTCTTATAGACTTTAAAAAGTAGGAAGCCTTTTAGTATATAAGTATCTTACTATAGGTAGGTAAAAATCTCTTAGACTTATTTATTTATTATATAGATAGTATTAATATTCTAGTTTAGTATAGTTTTAGGGATCTTATCTAGTACTTTAATTATATCTAGCTAGATTACTAGTAGTTCTTCTTCGTCTTTAGTATCTTATACGGGTTTAGAAGAGGTAGTAGAGACTCTAGTAGAAGCTATATAAACCTTACTAATAGTTAGTAGTATATACTTAAGCTAAGGGTTAAGGTTATATTACTTTAATACTATTTAAAATTAGGTTTTTTAAGAATTACTTCTCCCTTTAGTAGGGAGATCTCTAGACTAATAAGTTAGAGCGTCTATAGTTCTATCTAGACTATCTTTATAATATATAATCTTAAAGTTAAAGTGTAAAAGAAACTTACTCTAGTAGACCTAGTAATAGTTAAGAGACTTTATAGATATAAAGTATTTAAGGTTCTTATAGTCTAAAATAATATTAAATAGTTTTTTATTTCTTTTAGCTTAGAGCACTAAGTCTTAAAGGCCTTAATAATAGCTAGTAGTTTATTATTATAGATCTTATAGTTATACTTAGCAATAAATATTTTAGTTAAGAAGTAAGCTATAAGCTAGAGTTAGCTCTTTATATCTTACTAATATAGTATACCAGCTATAATATAGTCTAAAGTGTTTATTTTAATTATAACTAGCTTATTCTAGTTAAAGTACTATAGAATTAGTATAGTAGTAAAAGTGTACTTCAGCTCTTTAAAAGTATACTTATAATCTAGAGCCTATAGAAAGAGTTAGTCCTTATAAGTAAAACTAGTAAGAGAGGTAATAATCTTAGAAGAATTATAAATAAAATAATAATAGAAGTTCACGAAACTAAGAAAGCTTTAGATATCTTTTAGGTTCTATAGCTAGGGCTAGTCTTATATAGTAGAAACTTTTATTTGGTTTATTTTAATACCTTCTATTAAAATAATTAACTCTAGATACTTAACTTTTTAGATATAAAACTTATACTTCTTAATATTAGCTTATAAGCCTATTTCTTGTAGATAGAGAAGTATCTTATAGATATACTCTTAGTATTCGCTCAAGGTATTATTATAAATTAGAATATTATTAATATAGGCAGTATAGAACTAGTCTAGGCATTTCTAAGGAATATTATTAATATAGTATTGAAAGAATAAGAATACATTAGATAGACTAAAGAGTATTACTAGATATTTATAGAGACTATAATAAGTGCGAAAGGCTATTAGCTATTTATTACCCTTAGTAATATAGAGCTTATTAAAAGCTATAATAACATTAAGCTTAATAAAGTACTTTGCTAATAATAATCCCGTAAGAGTTTTCTAAATAGAGGGAATTAAATACTTATTTTTAACTAAAATGACATTAAAGCCTTAATAGTTTATATAGAACTAGAGGCCCCTCCTAATTTCTAGATAAAGAGAATAAGAGAGGCTATAGAGCTACTACTAGAGTAGATAAAACTATTTATAAGGTAATTCTTTAGGTACTTTTTTAGAATAAGTAGTTTCTCTTTAAATATTCTATAGAGGGAGCTAGTAGGTAGCTTAGTTCCTAGCTATAGTTAGATATAGTAGTTATAGATATAATACAGTAGTAGCTAGTCTAAAAGGTACTTTAAGAAAATATTAAGAAATTTGTAGTACTCTAATAGTAAGATAGTAGTAGGATCTGTAACTTTTTTAGAAGTAAAGGCTTTTTTAATATATCTTATAGTAATAGTAAAGAGTTAGTAGCTAGTTTTCTTAGTGTTTACTAGATATATAAAGAGTACTATATTGATTATATAGATATTTAGAGTCTTCTATAGAAGTAGGTTAAGATTAAGTAATTCTTTAGCTCTTTTCTAGAGAATAATAGTAGAGTCTAGATAGATATAAGAGATAGTATTCCTACTAGAGAGTACTAATAGTTACTAATTAGTATTAAGTATAGTATAGTAAGGTAGTAGCTAAGAGTACCTAAGAATAACTAGAAAATAACTAAGATAGATAATAAAAAAAGTAAGAGTCTATTTAAATAATTCTACTAGAAACTTAACTTAAATAAAGTAGATAATATTACTAGTAATAGTAGAGTGCCTATTAATAACTTTAAAAGTAATAAAGAAACTAAGAGGGAGAAAGTAAAGGCTAAGGTTTTAAATATAAGCTTAGTTAATAAAAGTAGTACTAGAGGCTTTAGTATTAATAAGAGTAATAGACTTATATTTATATAAACTAGTAACTAAAATATAGTTAATTATAAGGTATTTATCTTTATTAAAGTCTTACTCAAGTAATTAGAAATTATAAAAAAGAAAATTTCAACTATTCTAAATATAGATTTCTATAAGTGACTTCTAGTAGGGCCTACTTATTTTCTAAATAAGCTAAGATATTAGAAGGGGTAGTAGAATTAGAAGTATTAGAATTAGAGCTAAAATTATATATATATAGTAGTGTAAAGTTTCTTTAGATAGTTATAAACTATGTATTTACTATTATAGTAGAGATACTTATTATTAAATTACTACTATTTAACTTTAGGTATAAGTGGACCTTACTAGATAGAGTCGACTATAAGATTTATAGAATTACTATAGTTATAGACTATAGAAATAGACTATAGTATAGTTAGCGTAGAATATATTAGGAAATTTTTTAATACTTAGAGCCGCTCGGAGCGCTCGAAGCCTACTCTAAGCACTTAAAGCCTTTAAGTAACTCTATCTACTTGTAAGTAGCTTAGAGCGGGTTAAAATACTTAGAGCGTTTTAGATATTTTAGATATTTTAGATATCTAAATTATCTAAACATCCAAATTATCTAAATCGTCTAAAGTATCTAAAATATCTAAAATATCTAAAACATCTAGAGGTATAGCTTAATAGGCTTAGTACACTTAGTTAATAATAATAAAAAATTAAAAAAAGCTTTAAGTCTAATTTAACTAGTAGGATAGGAGGGTGTATTATAGAGCTAGCTTAGAGGTAAACTTTTAAGAAAAACAATTATCATCCGCTTAACTTTCAAAAACGTGGATATATTAGCTATTTTTATAGGGGGGAAAGCTAAGCGAGAAAGGGAACTCTAAGATTTTTTATATAATTTATATTTTTTTTACTTACTAAGTAATACTAGCCGTTTTAGACTTACTATATATCTTAGATATTTTAGATAGTTTAGATAATTTAAATATTTTAGATATCTAAAGTACTCTAAGTGCTTTAATACACTCTATGCGCGCTCTAAGCGCTCTAAGCGCGCTCGAACCGCCTTAGACATCTTAGACTAATACAAATTTCACAAGCACCTAAATTTTTCCTTATATAATACTCTTCTAGTGTCTAATTATTCCCTAAAGTAGGGGCTATTTAATTAATTCAATTAAGGCCTAGTATAGTTATTACTTTTACCCTATATAGTAGTAGCGGTCTATATATTCTCCTCTAGTAGAGTAGCTAGAGATACTAGCTAATACCTCATTTAAGGGAAATCTTAGTAGTTAGTTACCGTAAGCTATAAGTCTAGATATAGCTTAGTGAATAAGTATAAGATAAGGTGTTTAGAATTAGAGAGAGAATTAATTTAAGACTCTAGTAATATTAGATATACTATAAAGTTATTTACTAACTAGCTTACTTTTTATATAGCTTATATATATATTAAGCTAATATATAGCGCTCTATTTACTAGACTCTTAATTTAGTCTAGTATAAAAGCTATAAACTCTTTTTATATAGGGTTAAGTCTAGAGTTAGTCTCTTTATATTAAAATTATAGTATCTAAATATTACCTTTATGTAACGCGCTACTATCTCTAGATAATAATAGTAGATACTAGAATATAGTATAATACTAATTAAGGTATTAGAGGATATGGTAAGATATAATAATGATAGATTAATATTATAGGGTAATAATTAGACTCGTTATAAGAATATAAGATTCTTATATTAAGTTAAGTATAGTTCTAAACTATACTATAGTATAGAATTGTGCGCCTATATACCTAAGGCTATTCTATAGTCTATATTATCTATAGTATCTATAGTTCTAGTGGATAGTGCGGATAATATAGATAGTATTTATATTATCTATAGTATCCGCAGTCCCTATAGATACTATAGATAATATAGATAGCCTTAGTAACCCCTCTTAGTATAGACTAATAATAGTGTTAGCCTTAGGTTATAATACTAGCTTCCTTCCTAATAGTTTTTATCTTAAAAACTCCTATATTGCCTTACTATTATACCTTATAGTAAATTGAATACTTACTATAGGGAGTTACTTTATTAAGTATAGTAGTATAGTATCTTAATAGCGTTTAAATATATAGAACACCTTTATAATAACTTAGACTACTAGAAGTCTACTAACTCCTTATTCTATTTAGAGTACTTATAAAAATATTATAAGTATAATATAGAGCCCTACTTACTTTCTACCTTTATAAAGATAGTTAAGAAATAATCCCGCCTTTAGGCTAAGAAAGAGATAGTATAAGACTATTTAGTAGTATCTTGTAAGGCGTTAATAGCTAAAGAGACCCACCTTACTTATCTAGAGAAGCTAGAATACTTTCTAAATAAATATAGAGTAGAGATAGTCTATTATAGTCTTAATAATATAGAGGAATTAGAAAACCTAGAATAGAAGAAGAAGGTAGCTACCTCTACTACCTCTACTATAGGCTTCTTAGGTTTAGCTATATTTAAGTTTTCTACTAACCTATCTTTTAATAAGCTTAACTTTATATAGTTACCTTCTTTTTCTAAGCTAATATCTTTATAAGATACCGCTTAATAATACCTCTATGTCTATTAAGATTAATAGCTATTTTCTATATATTTTCTAACTCTAGGTAGCTCTTTTATTTTATAAGATATCGTTATTTATTATCTTTAAACTTAGTGCTATTATCTAGAATCTCTTATACTTTATATTATTCTTCCTACTCTATTAGATAGTTATCTAGTATCTTAGCTAATACTAGTATTTTAAAAGGTATAGATTCTAATAGTAAGATATAAAATACTAGGTGTATTTTTATTCTCTCTAGTAATTTGAGCTTATAGCTTATGTTCTTAATATTTCTAATAATCTTAAAAGATCCTATCCTAATATAATCTAATTTCTTGCTTAGCCATATTATCTTAATATTTTTTTATAAAAGGTAAACTTTATCCCTCTTCTTAAGTATAGGTCCTCTAGATCTATATTAGTTATAGTAAAATACTAACCTCTATAATAGAAATTTAATATCTTTTTATAGTTTCTAGTATATTTACTATATTTCTTCTACTATTAACTTAGCTAACTCTACTAGGGTCTAGACTTTTTTAGGTTTACAAAATAACTAGGCGTAATATCTATAGTTAGTATAGAATAGTATTTATCTTATTATCTTATTTATACTTATATTATATACTTGCTATATAAGCGGTAATAGTAATACCTAGCTTATTTATAAGTAATTTATATATTCTTTTAAGTACTACTTAAGTACTTAGTTTATATACTCTATTTATCTATCTATCTATAGATAGTAAGCTATTAAAAGCTTATAGTATAGTTCTAGCTACCCTATAAGCGCGGTCTAGAAATTCGATATAAATAGCTTATTTCTATCTAAAATAATTTTCTTAGATAGGCCCTACATAGCTATTACATTCTAGAGGAAAGTATATATTAGTTCTTTAGTATTAAATAATTCTCTATATAGTATAAAGTATACTTCCTTTATTAATTAGTCTATAATAGTAAGTATAGAGTTATATTTCACTTTTATTAAAGACTCTTTAGAAAGAGATAACTTAATAATAAAATCTATAGCTACTAAAGCCTATAGCTATAATAGTACTAACACTAACTTTATTAACCTATATAGCTTATATTAAGTTACCTTTATTTTATAGTATAGATTATATACTATAATATATTTCTCTACCTTCTTCCTTAGTTATAAGAAGAAGTATATATAGCTAATTACTTTAACGATCTTAAAGATCCTATAGTACCTCTTAGTAAATCTATTATAGTACTATTAAATAATCTCTATCCGCTAGACTAGTAGTATATATACTAAGCTATTAAATAATAGTAGTCTATTACTTATTTATTTAAATTCTTTAAGGTTCTTAGAAAGAGCTCTCTAAGTATATATATTCTATATATACTTTCTAGATCTAGTTCTTAAGACTATTATTTATAATTATTATTATTATAGTGAGTATATCTTAATTATATGTAATTTTTCTATCTAAATACTATTTTAGAATTAAGCTAATTATTTAAGATTTCTCTTTTATATAATCTAGTCTTCTACTAAAAGTATTTACTTTTATATTCTTAGAGCCTTTTTAGTAGTAAATTTTAAAATTAAATATTAATAATTTCTTAGACTGCTATACCTATCTTTAGTTTAAGACCTTAGTTAGAGTAAAGTATAATAGATTCTTATAATCTATAAATACTTAAATTAGATACTTTACTTCTTTTAGATATACCCTCTATTACTTAAATGCTTTAATAATAGCTAGTAGCTCTTTATTGTAGATTTTATAGTTTAGTTCTAGTCTACTAAACTTTTATAAGTAAAATACTACTAGATACTAATACCCTATATTATCCTATTAATTTAGATATACTTCTATAGCTAGGTCTAAAGTATCTATCTTACTAATAATAGGTCTTAATAGATTAAATATTATTAGAACTAGTTTAGTACTAAATTATTCTTTTAGTATATAGAAAGCTTTATTAGCTTCCTTACTCTACTAGAATCCTTAATCTTTTCTTATAAGATCTATTAGTGGCGCTATAATCTAGAAGTAGCCTTATATAAACTTTCTATAGAAATTCGCTAGTTCTAAAAATAATTATAATTCTTTACTAACTTTAGTATAGGCTATTTAAGTACTATTTTTACCTTAGTACTATCTATCTAGATGCCCTAATCTATAATAATATACCCTAAGAACTTAATTTTCTATTTATAGAATTAGCTCTTTTTTAGTACTATTTATAGATCCACTTACTATAATACCTATAAAACTTTCCTAATTAACTATATATATTCTTCCTTAGTCTTCGAATAAACTAGTATATTATTAAGGTAGATAACTATAAATACATCTAAGTGTTTCCTTAAAATATTATTAATATATACTTAGAATATAGCGGGAGTATTAGTAAGCCTAAATAGGATTACTAGATACTTATAGAGTCTAAATTATATTTATATTATAGTCTTTTATTCTTTATCTTTCTTAATTTATATCTAGTTATATACTTCTAGAATATTGAACTTACTAAACTACTTAGCTCCTTAAAGTTAATCCTATAATTCTATAACTAAAGGTAATTAATAACTATTTTATATAGTTATATTGTTTAGTTCCTAATAGTCTATATATAATTATAGTTTACTATTCTTTTTGGGTAGAAATAGAATAGAATATTCTATAGGCAGCTAGAATTCTTATATTAATTCTTTCTTTAGATTTTTATTTAGGTATACTATAGTACGTTTAGCTTCTTTAGTAATAGTAGGTAAATTACTAATTTTCCTAGTATTTTACCTTTTTTAATAGGTATTATATAATTCTATAGCTAGTATACTAGTAGAGCTTTATTTAAAGCCTTATTTATTAACAACCTCTTATAGTTTTTATACTTAATAGATATAGCTAGAGGGTATATAGTAGATATAAGCTATTATTACTTACTCTATAGAATCTATACTTACTCAGAACTCTACTAAACTTTTTACTTAAGTTTATTAGTAGAGATTATATTTATCTTAATACTATCTTCTAGTATTTCTTAGCTTATTTAGACTAGTTTTTTCTAGAAAAAGTCTAGTATCTTATATATTTAGTTAATTTTATAATTTATATCTTTAAGCTATAGTAGCCCTAGAACTATATTATATATTTCTATTACTATTATATTAAACTATATATTTGTAACGAGGTGCTATCACGAGATAATAAAGGTTACTATAATAGTTAGGGTCCTAATTAAGGAGATAGGGAATAGTGCTAAGATATGGTTAATAAGGTGAGGATTAATATCATATAGTGAGATTAAATTAAGTTATAAAGAATACTAGATTCTTATTTAAGTTAAGTACACTGTTCTAACAAACGAGAATAGTGCTGCCTATATACTATAATGCCTTGTACTATAATTCCCCTAATTACTCTAATCTATTTCTAATCACCCTAATTACACTAATTAGGCCTATCTTAGCATCTTAAGTGATTAGTTCCTTATATAACGCTTAGCACTAATTACCTTTTATTCCGCGTTATCTATCGCGGTTTATAATACTATCTCCCCCCTCTAATAGCTTTTATCTTAAAAGGTATGTTCGCCCTCTTTCTATAACATACTAAAAGCACCTAAGCTAATATTCTTAAGATCCGTGTTAAAGTAATAGGGCTCTACTAGTTTTAAATGATCCTCTACTAAACGCTATAATAACCTAGTATCTTATCTTTATTTCTCTAGTTCTAATATACCTACCCTATATAGTTGCTATTGCTCTAAGTCACTATTCTATTATATAGACGTCCGCTCCGGCCGTTATACCGAATATATTTCTTTAGGCGCTAAATACAACCTAGTTATTACCTGTAGAGAATGGGAGCAGCTTTATGCTTATAGTAAAGAGATTTATAAAAGGCTTTATAAAGCTAAAAGAGCAATTATAGAGGTAAACCTCTATTATATCTAGCTTAAAGATGAGCTAGCTAAGTGGGAGAGCCATTCCTCCTAGCTTATATCGCGTGAACTATCGTTAATTATGGAAGTAGAGGCTTTAGAGTAGAAGCAGCCTAGCCCTCCTCCTAAGTTCTTAATAGACTTCCTAGATCCTACACCTATCGTATTTTTAGATGTTCTTACTATATCTCCTATAACCTAGGATGCCCTAGACGGGTTTTCTCTCTTATTCTTTAAGCCTACTTCTACTTAGGCCTTAAATCCTCGTGGTACTTCCTTATAGCTTATTTACATCTATTAAGATTAGTATATAGCTCCTATATATTATCTACGTCTAGGTAGCCTTTCTATTTTATAAGGTATTATTATAGCCTATTATTAAAGTTGGTGCTATTATCTAGGATTTTCTATACTTTATATTGTCCTTCTTACTTTATAAGGTAGTTATCTAGTATCTATACTAACACTAGTACTTCTATAGGGGCTAGTTCTAAAAGCGAAATATAGAACACTAGATAGATCTTTATCCCCTCTAGTAGGTCTAGCTTATAGCTTATATCCTTAATATTTCTAATAATTCTAAAAGGTCCTATTCTAATATAGTCTAATTTCTTGCTTAGCCTTATTATCTTAATGTTTTTCTAGAAGAGGTAAACTTTATCCCCCTCTTTAAGTATAGGTCCTTTAGATCTATATTTATTATAGTGAAATGCTAATTATTACGATAGAAATTTAATATCTTTTTATAATTCTTAGTATATTTATTACATTTCCTCCACTATTAATCTAGCTACTTTTACTAGTGTTAGGACCTTCTTAGGTTTATAGA
>NW_006913324.1:0-100890 GCF_000281105.1 Coniosporium apollinis CBS 100218 | reverse complement strand
CGAACGGCATCATATCACCCAAGCTGGCGGGCAAGATACGTTATCTTGACTCGAGGCCTGATGAACAGCTTAGGGGCATTACTATGGAGTCGTCCGCCATATCCTTGTACTTCTCTCTCTTGCGAAGAAACGCGCCGGAAGCTCAGCCTGAACAAGAGGAACACCTGATCAATCTGATAGACTCCCCAGGCCATATCGACTTCAGCTACGAAGTTTCTACGGCATCGCGGCTATGCGATGGAGCCGTTGTGCTCGTCGATGCTGTCGAGGGCGTCTGCAGTCAGACTGTCACGGTGCTTCGGCAAACCTGGATAGAAAAGCTTAAGCCCATACTCGTGATCAACAAGATGGACCGCCTGGTAACCGAGCTGAGGATGAGCCCTGCAGAGGCGTATTCACATCTAAGTAAGCTACTAGAGCAAGTCAACGCTGTCATGGGCAGCTTTTTCCAAGGTGAGCGTATGGAAGACGACCTGAGATGGCGCGAGCGAGTCGAGGAGCGAGTCACCGCAGCTGCGGCAGCCAAATCGGATGGTAGCGCTGCGTCGAGTGCGAACGCTTCGGTTCCCGAAGATGCAAATGGCGTCGCAACGAACGGCACAGCGGCAGATTTTGAGGAAAAGGACGACGAGGATATCTACTTCGCTCCTGAGAACAACAATGTGATTTTCAGCAGCGCTGTTGATGGCTGGGCCTTCACTGTCAAGCAGTTCGCCGGTCTGTATGAGAAGAAGCTCGGCATCAAACGCTCAGTCCTTGAGAAGGTGCTCTGGGGCGACTTCTATCTGGACCCCAAAACCAAAAGAGTGCTGGGCTCGAAACATCTAAAGGGCAGGGCACTGAAGCCTATGTTCGTCCAACTGGTGCTTGAGAATATCTGGGCAGTCTACGAAGCTACTACTGGTGGTAACAAAGGGAAGGGGTGCGTGGATCTCCTATCTCTCGTTGATACTCCTCGATTTTGCAATCGACCATGTACACTACCAGAATCAAATACTTATTCTTCTCTTGATCCAGAGATCCCGCCATGGTTGAGAAGATCACCAAATCACTTGGTTTGAATTTGCCACCACACATCCTTCGCTCTCGAGATCCTCGGGCCCTTCTAATGGCACTCTTCGCCGCATGGCTGCCCCTATCGACGGCGGTTCTGGTTTCCGTCATCGAGCATCTACCATCGCCTCCAGTCGCCCAAGCAGCTAGGATGGAGAGCATCATCAAAGAGTCGCCTGGTGGTGATCACGTCGACCCTCGAATCAAGAACGCCATGCTCCACTCCAAGAGCGACCCGGACGAGCCCACAGTGGCCTACGTCAGCAAGATGGTCTCCGTGCCCGAAAGCGAGCTCCCAGAAAACAAGCGGCGCTCCGGCGGCACCCTCAGCGCAGAAGAAGCGCGCGATCTGGCCCGCAAAAAGCGAGCCGAGATAGCAAAAGCCCAGGCAGAGACGAATGGCGATATCGCGAACGTCACTGAAGCTTTCAGTAATGCAGTTATCGGTGAGAATGGGCCTGAGACCGGAGAGGGAGAGCAGACGGAGAAAGAGAATCCGGAACACCTGATTGGCTTCGCGCGTATCTATGCTGGCACGCTCAGTGTTGGCGATGAGGTCTACGTACTGCCTCCGAAGTTTTCGCCTGCAAACCCACACGCGCATCCGGAGCCGCGGAAGGTGACGATTACGGCACTGTACCTCCTGATGGGCCGCGGCCTGGAGCCATTGACCACAGTACCCGCAGGCGTCGTCTTCGGCGTCGGCGGTCTGGCAGGCCACGTGCTAAAATCTGGGACGCTCTGCAGCCAGCTCGAAGGCGGCATCAATCTCGCAGGCGTCAACATGGGCACCCAACCCATCGTCCGCGTAGCGCTGGAGCCGGAGAACCCAGCTGACCTGGGCAAAATGATCGCCGGCCTCCGCCTGCTGCAGCAAAGCGATCCATGCGCTGAGTACGAGGTACTAGAGAGTGGTGAACATGTCATACTGACGGCTGGCGAACTGCACCTTGAGCGGTGTCTCAAGGATCTCAGGGAGCGGTTCGCGCGCTGCGAGATCCAGGCCGGTGAACCGATCGTGCCGTATCGAGAGAGCATCGTCAGTGCGCCGGAGATGAATCCTCCGAGGGATAAGGATCTGCCGCGCGGTACGGTCGTTGGCGTTACGACGTCGAAGCAGGTCACTGTCAGGTTGAGGGTCCGGCCCTTGCCGGCGCCTGTTACCGAGTTCCTCAGTAAGAATACCGCAGCGATCAAAAAGCTCTACTCGGAGACCCGAGCGGAAGAGGAGGGGCAGAGGAGCGAGGACACGCCGCAGAGTATACCACATGATCAGGCCGCCGAGCATGACCGTCTTGAAGACGCCGGAGTCGTGGAGACGGGGGTTCTGTTGTCGTTGGCGGACTTCAAGAAGGAACTGAAGGATGCGTTCAACGAGGCGAAGGGTGATAAGGAGGCATGGGCCGACGTCATTGAGCACATTGCGGCTTTTGGTCCCAGGAGAGTTGGGCCGAACTTGTTGGTTGATATTACGCCAGGTGGCTGCTGTGGAAGAGCGTATGTTCAGCGGGTTGGTCTTGCAGTATGCGAACGATGCTAACGTCATGTGCAGGCTACGAGATGCATCAAACGAGCAGCCTACAGAAGACTCGGCGGATACAACGTCAGCAGATACACTGACGGCAAGAGATTTCGCCGATAAGATCGTCTATGCGTTTCAGCTTGCCACAGCGCAGGGTCCGCTCTGTGCCGAGCCGGTTCAAGGCATAGCCGTCTTCCTGGAAGACGTGTCTATCAACATGCACGCAGAGGAGGAAAGCAACCCGCGCGAAAAGCTTGGACGGCTCACCGGCGAGGTCATCAAGACAGTCCGCGACTCCATACGGCAAGGTTTCTTGGACTGGAGCCCGCGGATGCTGCTGGCGATGTACAGCTGCGAGATCCAAGCATCAAGTAAGTCATCTTACTTACAAATCTCAAACCCCAGACAACGCTAACCATCCCACAGCCGAAGTCCTCGGCCGCGTCTACGGCGTCATAACTCGGCGCCGCGGCCGCATCCTCTCCGAGAGCATGAAGGAAGGCACGCCCTTCTTCACCATCGTCTCCGTGCTGCCCGTCGCCGAGTCCTTCGGCTTCAGCGACGAGATCAGGAAGCGCACGTCCGGCGCCGCGCAGCCGCAGCTCGTCTTCCAGGGCTTCGAGATGCTGGACGAGGACCCCTTCTGGGTGCCATTCACGGAGGAGGACCTTGAGGATCTGGGCGAGCTGGCGGACAGGGAGAACGTGGCCAAGAAGTATATGGACGGGGTGAGGAAGAGGAAGGGGATGTTTATCCAGGGGAGGAAGTTGGTGGAGAATGCGGAGAAGCAGAAGACGCTGAAGAGGTAGAGGGCTGTGGGCGGAAAACACATAACGTGGGATTGGGGGATGGGTGGGATCTCAGTGGTTTTGGAGTGGGCTCGTTTGGAACGTAGATGGGCTGGAGTCGATCTATGGATGATGCGGTGTGGTTTCCGTAGTGAATCGAAGGCGGCCGATGGCTGGCAGCGCGCCGGCCCGAGCACTAGCGGGTAATCTCTGGTGATCTCCCACAACGGCTATTGTACATGGACGGATGTTTGAATGCCTTGGGAGGATCGATAACTAAACCACGTACCCAAATGGCGCCATTGGTAATGATAGTCGATGTTCGTCTCATGTTGCGGAAGTCTCGTGATACTCGGCAATCAATCGTCAGGGGTAAATCTGAGTGAAACAGGCTAAATCAAGCACGGACCCTGGGATGGCACGGCAGGCTTGCCCCAAAATTTCCCCGGCTCTCGCCTTCAGGCGATGAGGAGGAACGAAGCAGAGACCATTCCTGAGGCCCGCACATTCACCGCACCGCCTAGCCATCCGAACGCCTTGCAAGATCGCTGCATCGCTACGTACAGACAAGACACCAACTCGAACGGAGCGCCGCAACGATGGCTGCTGCGCGCAGATAGCAGCGTCTGCGCATCATCGAACCCCCTTCTTGCTGTCGTTCCTCCAGTAGGAACGCGATCACACGGCGCATGCGGCACCCATCCTTCGCAGGCACATCATTGAGCACAGTCTCTTCCGAACGTCTTTCGGCTGCGTACAAACAACACCGTTCACCGACATTTCAGACGCCGCATTCCTCGAAGGAAGGCGTACGTTAGGCGCTCTGCCCGCTACAGCGCGGTTGCGGGCCGGTTGATCTATGGTTCAAGATGACGAGGCCACACATAATCAGAGCGGGTGAGCAATCGCGCGCGACTGCAATCGGTTCGTAGTGCGATGGAAGAAGGCTCACTGTTTGCTGGACAGACACGATCGACCTACAGGACCATCACTCGCCCTCAGCGAAAGACCACACTCGACAGCCCACTCAGCCCGCACCCCTCGGTATCGGCGCCCCTGCACCACACCATGCGGCCGCTGTCAGACACGTCCAAGCCGAGCGAACGTCCGAGGAAGAGCACCTGTCCCAAGCGTGGGCCGATGCGCAGCATGTCCTACGGGCTAGCCCGGAGCCGGACGACGACCTATCGCACAGGGTAAACGGAGATCATGAATACCACGAGGACCAGTCTCCAAGGAAGAACGGTGATGGGTTTGGGGGCTCAGGGGAAGTTGATATCACCGATGCGGAGAGCGAAGATGCGCTTGATGATGATATGATGGGCCAGATCTCGAGTTCTCCGTCAATATCCGATGGTGGGTATTCCTGTTCAGCTTCACCGTCAACTCTGCCCACATGGCCGAAGCGGGCTTCTTCCTTGACTCCTACACCCACTCGGCAGGCGTCGGCAATATCAGCACAATCTCCAGCTTCTATCTTCGACTCTTCTTCACCTTTCATCGCCACTCCTACTCATTTTCCACTTTCTTTTGCGCCAAGTGGGCAGAACAGCCCGACGCGAATTGCGCCCCAGCCTTTTCAACAAGCTGGTTCTTGTTCTTCGCCTCTCAAAGTCTTTCAAAATCGCCTGCCAACCGGTCTTCGGGCGATGAAAACCACCACCAAGTCAGAGGATCATCATCGAAGGGATAAGTATATATTAGCCTCGACCGCTTGGAACCCGGGAACCGGACGGGAAACCAACGGTGACAGCACGGATCGCACCGTACATCTCTTTCCCGGATCCAAGTCAAGGCCATCAACGCCCATGTCGCTGGACCAGGAGCTCGAGGAACTGCAAGAGCATTCAGACCTCGCCGACGACGAAGACCTACATAGCCTCCTTCTGCCTGAGGACGACCCTCTCCTCGACAACAGCTTTGACGATGCAGACGACGCACATGCCGCATCGACCGTACCATGTCCAGCTAGCCGTTCGCCCTCCCCTAATGAATTTGTTGACGCATCCCCTACCGATTCCGTTGACGACCAAGACGCCGACTCCTGGGCGACTGATAGCGACGCCTCCAGCTGGGACGAGGAATCTTGCAACGATGATGATCCGACTGACGTCTCCTTCTCTTCCGATCCTCGTTTTGTCGACTTCGGCTGGGGGGATGAATGCTTACGTGAAACAGAAGATATTGATTTCGATTTCGTTTACGCACTACACAATTTTGTTGCGACGGTGGAAGGCCAAGCAAATGCTATCAAGGGGGACACCATGGTGTTGCTAGATGACAGCAATAGCTACTGGTGGCTTGTGAGGATTGTCAAGGACAGCAGTATAGGTGCGTGTGAAACTCGCATTCTTCGCAATACGAATCGCTGATAGCCAATAAATAGGATACCTCCCCGCTGAGCACATCGAAACGCCGACAGAAAGATTAGCAAGGCTAAACAAGCATCGAAATATCGATGTGAGTACATCTGTTTGTGCGGTCCCAGTCTGCTCTAACGACTGCCACAGTTATCTGCGACCATGCTCTCAGATAATGCGGAGAAATCAAAGAACCCGCTCAAGAAAGCCATGCGTCGGAGAAACGCGAAGACGGTCACCTTCACAGCGCCGACCTACGTAGAAGCCTCCGATTACGACTACTCTTCCGACGAGGAAAGCGACGAGGCTCGTCCGATGACCAATGGCGAAATCCAAGCGGCGAAACAGCAGAACGGCGAATCTGTCGATCAGGACAGGGTCTCGGCTGTGGAACCTTTGAAGGTGAGCGGTAAGGAGGACGCCGATGCGGAAGTCGTCCGCCGTGCAGAGAACCGAGAGGACGAAGTCCAGGGACGACGGCGAGCGAGCGATGAGGTGTTTGACCGAAGTATGCTCAGAGTAACAACTCGGTGTGCAGAGTGATGCTGACTCTAGTAGTGGACGCCAAAGTATCGCGAAACGGGACAGTACGCAACACCGACTCGTTCTTCAAGGACGACAACGTTGAAACTCGGAAGATCACGCTCACGCCCAACCTGTTACGCGACGATTCCAGCACTTCCACTGTATCAAGCAAGGAGCGAATGTCATCAAGCCTTGAAAGCCTGGACAAAGATCGTGTCTCCGTCAAAGCCAAGGACGACAAGAAAAAGAAGGAGAAGAAACCGGGCATGCTCAGCGGACTCTTCAAGAAGAAAGACAAAAAGACGAAGAACCAGGACACTGAGTCAAGCGACGAAAAGCGATCCGGAGAATCTGAGAGAAGCTCCCCACAGTCTTCGAAGGCATCTGAGGAGTCGTTGCTTGCCGAGAGAACGCTCTCGCTTGATAGTGATAACGGTCAGCCGCCGTCGAGACAAGGCAGTAAAGGGAAGCTGCAGAAACCTCGTGGCGATACCTCGTCTCAGGAGACCAAGCCAGACGCAGAGGCTGCAAGCCCGCAGGAAGCAAACACAACAAGCACGATCTCAAACGGCGCTGTCGATTCAACCATGCGCCTTGTGACACCAGAGTCCGAGCAGGCCGTAGAAAAACCAGCACCACTGAAAGCCGCGTCCCCTCGGTCGGGACATGCTCACCAGTTGTCAGGCGGGATGCGCAAGCTAAACCCTATTCATGTTCTGCGGACCTCGGACCCAGAGGAGATGAAGGTGAAGCGCGAGAAGCTGAAGAAGGCCAAGCAGCGCATGGAGCTCGACATCGATTCGTCACCCGACGTGGAGAGACTAGAGGAGGATCCTTTTGCAGACCACATCGAAGGGTGGAAGTCTCACGAGCATGAGTCGACGGCAACGGAGGTGGCTGCGGAGCGACTGTCCGACTCTCCAGTGCACGTTTCGCCGATCGATGTGGAAAACCTCGAGGCGGACGTAAGCCAACCTCCCGCGCTCGTCGGCGATGATTCCAGTCAAGAAGACCAGGAAGTATCGCCAGTGTCGCCAGTGTCGCCCAGCACAACACCGCCACTTCACGAGCCCATCTCAACGGAACCGCACCCAGCGTCTGCCGCCACATCCTCAAGTGCTACACCCGGAAACTCTCAAGGCGCCATTCCTCCCCCGCCCGCCCGACCAGCACCAATACCGCGAACCGCATCCGCCGCATCAGACGCCCCTCGCAGCGCAAGCGTCACAGCGCACAGTCAACTCACACCGACTTCCCCCCTCTTCGCCACAAAAGGCAAAACGCCCTCCCCCGCGCCGCCGTCCCCGTCCTCGCCCAACACGCTCTCTCCCACCACCTCGAATCAAAGCACGCTGCCGCCCTGGTCGGACGCTTCACTCCGCCACTACCTAGACGACGGCAGCGACATCAGGGATATGCTGATTGTGGTTAACGATGTTAGTGGCGTTGTGCCGGTGGGCCCACAGCATCCGCTCATGGCGGGCTTGTGGGTCGAGGAGAGGGGGAAGTTGGGCGTGCTTGAGAGGGAGCTGGATGGGTTGTTGAGTGGGTGGTTGGAGAGGAAGGGGGGCAGGGGGGCTGTGGCAGTGCGGCCAGTGAGCGCTGGGAAGGAGAAGGGCGGTTGATCTGATCGTTGGATTCGACTGCGGTTTACGGAGTAAATGTTCAAGATGCTTGTTCGAGTGCGGAGGATACGGGCTTCATGTTCACGACTGGTGTTGGTATCGACGCCTGGTTCGGCACGAGAGGCGCATGGTGTGGGTACTGGGACAACAACGAATACCCCGGGCGTTTCTGTCGTGGCAGTTTATTTATTTCAGGATCGTTCATTTCTAGCTGGATAGCTGGTCGTCGCGGCCTTTGTAGCATAGCATAGCATGTGTAAAGCTGTGGCCGAGTTGCTTTCGATACCCATGAGTCCCTAGTTTCTTCGTGATTGACGATCTGGCTGGACATTAGACACCTCTCGGCGGTCATTCAGCTATAATATCTCGCAACATGGACGTCTTTATTTGATCTCGAAAGATAGGGCTACCACTGCAGATCTGAAACGGCCGCGTCTTCGGCCTTGATGGAGCCGCTGCGCGTCCGCCAAGGCGGAAATTGCCCTCGCAACAGCCCAAAAACAAACACGCGGAACCTCAACCTCTCTACGCGTGGCTGTCCACTAGCAAATCACCAGCTTCAACTCTTCAACAGTTCGCTTCACTTCCTCTCGCTATAAGCGCACGATTTCCATTCCAAAACCACGACCGAATACGCGGTCTCTGCTTGCTTCAGTGCTCTTCACGCTCATTCCAACCTTGTGACGGCTTCCGATACGACGATTCATTGCCCGACACCACGCGCATTCCTCGCTAGCGGAAGAGCATCCACCTCACATCCATTGCGCCAGAGAGCGCATGAGCTTTGGGCTTGTCGCAACGGCCGTCGCCGGATACTGCCAGCCATGGACGCCAGCTTCCTCCAGCAGCAGCTCAACAGCATCATCGGACAGCTGCATGGGCTGTTTGATGACATTGGCGTGCCGGGCCATGAGCGCGAGAAGCGCGAGTCCGAACTCTTCAATGCCCTGTCGGAGACGCTGCAGAAGCAGCTGCGGCTGGTAACCAGGTGCGTAGTAGTGCAGGCATGTTGCGGTGAGAGGCAGCAAGTTAGCTGACCATCCCCGACAGCGAAAAGCAAGACATGACCGAAGAAGCGCACCGCCTCGTCAAGAACATCGCCCAAATGGAAGCCTCCCTCGACGACGAACAACGACACCCCAACTACCCCACCTCCCGCGACCTCCAAGTCACGTATCCCCTCCACTCCTGCCTCCAAACGCTGCGCGAAAAACACAACACAGTCGCAAAGCTCCACCGGGAGCGCTACGAACAAGTCCGCAAGCTCGTCCAAGCCCTCGAATCCTACGCCTCGCACCTCGAATCCTCCTTCGTGCGCATAAAGCTACCGCCCGCCGCCTCCCCGAACGGCAGCGTGTCGTCGACCTTCGATCTAAGCCCTACGTATGTCGCAAGCCTGGACTCCGAGTTCACTCGCGTGTACGAGGAGTACGTCCGCCGCGTCGACGCCGTCAAGGCAGTCGGCGAGGAGATGGTCACGCTGTGGGCCGAGCTCGGCACGCCGCAGGCGCAAACGGACGCGGCGGTCGTCAAGTACGCGCGAGAGGCGCCCGAGCAGCTGGGGCTGCGGCAGGAGGATCTGGCGAGGCTGCGTGCGAGGAGGGACAAGTTGGTGGAGGAGAAGCGGGGCCGGGAACGGCGGCTAAGGGAGCTGCGCGGCTTGATTGAGGGGCTGTGGGAGAGGCTTGGAGTGGAGGAGCAGGAGCGGAGGGGATTCTTGGTCAAGAACCGCGGGTGCGGGCTCAGGACTGTCAATGAGTTTGAGGATGAGCTGGCGAGGTTGAATGAGCTGAAGAGGCAGAATCTGCATCTCTTTGTTGAGGATGCGAGATGTAGCCTGCAGGCGCTGTGGGACGATCTCTACTTCTCGGAGGAGGAGATGCTTGAGTTCACCCCGGCCTTCTCAGGTAAGCACCCACCCCTTTCAATGCAGGCGCAGGGAAATGCACTGACCTGCTTGTGAAGACGTCTACTCCGACGCCCTCCTCTCCGCCCATGAGCAAGAAATCGCCCGCCTCGAAGCCCTCAAAGAACAGCGCCTCCCCACCCTCCAGATGATCGAGAAGCACCGCTCCCTCATCAAAGACCGCGACGACCTCCAAGCGTCCAGCCAAGATGCCTCCCGCCTCATGGCCCGCGGGACCAAAGGCGAGAAGCGCGACCCAACGCGCCTCCTCCGCGAAGAAAAGATGCGCAAGCGCATCGCCAAGGAACTTCCCAAAGTCGAGTCCGACCTCAAGCAGATCCTCGAGGGCTGGGAAGACGAATACGGCCGCCCCTTCCTCGTGCACGGCCAGCGCTACCTCGAGGAGCTGTACGCCGCATCCGCAAACCCGGCACCGCCCCGCTCAAAGACTCCCTCCGTCCCACCGCCCTCCTCTCGTCCGCCCAAGTCCGCCCCGGCAAGCCACAAGGGCGGCACACTGCGCGGCGCGCCTCCACCAAGAGCAAAGACGCCCACAGCCAACTTCGGCATGAGCCTCTCCCGCAACCCGCTGGTCCCCTCCTCAGCCTCCACAGCCGCAAGCGCGAGCGCGACCGCCCGCTCCCCGTCCCGCATCCCGGCCCGCGCGCCCCTCGGCAGCCTCCAGCACGGCGAGAATAGCCCCGAGCGCCGCCGCTACGGCCACGATGGCATCGACACGGCCACCCTGCGCGCCAGCAAGATGGGCCCGCCCAGGGCGCCGCCGCCCAAGATGAAGGATCTGTTCGTGCCGCCGCCGCAGCCGCACCAGACGCCTAGGAACGAGTACGAAGCCGGTGGAGGAGAGAGGAGCGCGAGTGTCGTGCGCCACGTCCCGCCGGAAGACGTGTACGATGACCGCGCGCTCGCGAGCTCCTATATGGCGAGCTCGATGCGGTTCCGGCAGCAGCAGCAGCAGCCGCAGAGGCCGCTGCAGATGCAGCGCTCGGAGTCGCACCTCTCGCAGTACTCCACACAGTCCGGGCACTCGAGCCACTCGAGCCACTCCGCCTACTCAGCCCGCGGCATGCCGGCGTCAGTGGCGGGGAGTAGTCGGCAGATATCCGCGACCTCAAACAGCACCGTGGCTACAGGAACCGTCTCGGGGAGCGAGAACTGGGAGACCTACGACGACGATGATGAGTACGTCGAGGAAGACGGCGGGTACGGCGTCAGTGAGCCGGAGGCTGCGGTCGAGGCTAGTGGGGAGTACTATGCCAGACTCAGGGCGGCGAGGATGCAGATGAAGAGGCTGACGCCTGAGGGGGGATATTCGCCGCCGAGGCCAGGGGTGGGGAAGAGAGTCAAGGAGCAGGTGTACGCGGAAGAGCAGAGTGGCGCGTTGGTACGGGTTGAGGGGAGTGAGGCTGGTTGGACGGACGAGGATGCTTTCTAGGTGGGGGAGGTGAGTCTGGTTGCTAGTATGGGTGGTTCATTCTGCTGCTTGGATATGATCGGGAGAACACCGCCCTTTGCCTTCTGGTTATACAAAACGGCGGTCTACTCTTGCGAGCTCGCTTTGACGGGTCTCTTTACGACGTTCTGGCTCTCTTTGGAAAATGGGTGCAGGTCCTCCATGGTTGGTTTCGTGTGTTGCTGCTATGTTCCGCAGCCACGCCTCTTGCTGGGTTCCTCTCTTCGTTTCACGACTGTATTTTATTGGCTCTGGTCTTCTTCTGGCGGTTATGATGGCTCCAGAGATTATCTCGTACATCACGTGCGGCTTCAGGGACTACTTGAGTAGAAACATGGTATTTCGTGTGCTCATGGGTTTTCCCTTTTCTGATTGCTGAATGCCGCGGAGGCCCTTTGTCAATGATCGTCCGCAGGGAAGGGCGGATTGTGGAGAGGCTCCCTTCTCCGCAGTCTGGAAATAACTGTGGTGCGGTTGGCGGGTGGAAGCTGTGGTGATGCCAAGGCACTCGGTTAGGAATCAGACATGAACTCGTTCAAGAAGGGATGCCATGAGAGAAGCGTAACTGATAGTGCTAAAGAACGTGCAAATTGATACTCTCAATACACAGGATCTCCACGGGGCTGCTGGGATGGTAAAAGTCCTCATAAAGAGTGTGACTAATTGAGTTGCGAGCATGAATTTAAAGAGCACTCGTCTTGCGCGTCCAAACTCGATACGCCCCATGCCTCTGCATTACACTTCTCTCTTACAGAAGCTCGAGGAAGATACCACTGGCGATCCGTTCACACAGCATGATAGCCGTGCAGGTAGTCCAGCAACGCAAAGCGCGGCTCCGGCGCAATACTCAGAAAGATATTCACCATCCCCTCGACTACTGGACTGTCGCGGCAAGCTGGATGCATGACATCCAGCAATCAAAGCCCATGGAAGAACGCTTATCTCTTCCCCAGGTTTGTGGGGTGCAGCGGCGCCATATGCGCAAGCGTTGGGGCTGGGCTTTTGCATGTGGTGTTGAATGGGCTGTCCGGGAGCCTGAGGCCGGCGCCGGGCCGCAGGCGCAAAGATAAGGGAAGGAAACGTGAGAGGCCAGAACGGCGCCGCTAAGAATAGGGTGCTTCGGTGCTCTTCCTTCTTGAAGCGTCAGCTGTGGGATCTTGAATTCCTCCGCAACGCTTACGTGAGTTCGTTCGCGGCGTGTTGGGCTCAGGCTGGAGTACGGTACCTGCCTACCTAGGTAGGAGGACATGAATAAGGTACCGCGGTGGATGGTTCTCACGTGCTCGCGCCGCCGTGGGGGGGCAGAGAGCGCTCCTATTCCTCCCTATCAAAATGCGGTGTTGATGTTGGCGTTCTCTTCGGCTTCGCGGAAGCGGAAGACCCGATGCTTCGGTCTCAGCAGCCTCGTTTCCGCGGGACGACGTCCATCCATGGATGTCAGCCACGTTGACCGAGTTTGGTGGGGTTGCACGACATTCGCAGCTCAAGATCCCACCAACCGCCGGTGAAGGCCATGGGCCCAAATGCGCCATCCACCGATTTGGCTGCCAGAGCCGTGCAGCCGTGCAGCCCTGCCAGGGTTGTCGTGTGCTCGGTCGGCCGGGGTTCTTATCTCTGCTCCTAGGTTGCGCCGGCTCAGCGTCGATACGCGGCTATGATGCACATCCCGCTGCCCTTGCGCGCCGCCCAACCCGTCGCCTTCCATCCCCATCCCATCCCCGGCTAATCGCAGTCATGCCTCAGCTCACGCTGAAGGCCAGCGTGTCGGGACCCCTTGACTCTGACCCGCTCTGCTGAACCCTTCTTCGTCCTGCTCTCCAGCATGCTGTCGCTCTCCATGGCCGCCTACTGATGACTTTCCCTATGCTGTGCCGGAAGCACTTTCATTGTTCCACGCGCGCGTTTCTCTTACGAGAGTGTTACGAGAAAAACTGCCCTGATTTGCGCGCTAAGCTTCAGTCCGTCCAGTCCATTCAGCCCGTTCAGCCCAACGTCACCGACGCTACGGCACGAGAGCACCTGTGATTTAGCCGAGTTGCGCACCTTCCTCTGACGAAGCGCTTTCCGTCTGAACGAGAGGGGTCTCTCTCTACGACTTCAAGATGATGGTCCCTCGATCGTACAGCTACATGGCGTCAAGTCCATCGTCTTCGCCGGCATACAGCGAAAAGGGTATGGGTACGCGACAAATGAGACCGCGATCGGTTCTGCTGGAAAGGAAAGAGACGAAAGAGACGGGCAGATCAGGCATCTCCAGCCCGCCAGCAAGAATTGTTGCAGAACCAACGCATTCCGAGCCCGTGGTCATTCCGCCGCCGAGTCAACGACGGGCTGCTGCTGCTGCCTCACAAACTCTGAGAAGTCGAGGCCAGCATGGCGGAAGGAGGACAACCCCTTCAGGGAGCGCGCACAAGCCGGACGCTATACCACCCGCCGTTGCAGCTCTGCTTGCTGTCACAGCGATACCGCCGCCGAAAAGCACTCATCTGCGCCGCCGACGCAGCCTCAGCAGTGTTGATAGGCGGGTATCAATCGATGAGTTGGTGCGGTCATGGCGAGAAGACGACAAACCTATTTCATCTGTGGGTTATGGCTCGCCAATGGATATATTGTTGGAACGATCAGACGACTCAGAGTATGATTACCTGAATAGCGCTCGCGCCAGTAGCGAAGAGCGAGTCTATCCGGCATCCAGGTCGACGTCGAGCGATTCAATACCCTCGATTCCATCACTTGGAGAGGACGATCATTCCTTACTATCTTTCAGTAATCCGTCAACACCAGGCTCCGCGCTGAAAAGACCTAGCACGGAGCGAAAAGAGAGGGTCCTTTCCTCCCCACCAGCCGAGAACTGCGCGCTCGACCATCCGCTCCTGCGCTTCTCTGTTGATGATTACGAAGATACTATCCAAGTTTTATTACCTCCTCTAGAAACGCCCACAAAGGTTCCGCCCGCGACTCTTCGGGCATCCTTCAAATCCAATCTCACCGCCTCCCTCCAAGCCCTAAAGTCCGCCGCAAAGTCTTTCTCAAACTTCACCGCCCCCAGCGTCCCCGCGGATGACCTCCTCACCCGCTCCCTCCTCTCTCCGCGTTTCACTAGCGAGATGCGCCCGAAGCCGCTGCAAGGTGTGCCCACGCCCGCCATGCGCCGCTACTTGAACCCAACAGCAGTCGCCCGTCCCGTGTCACGTGCCGACCTTTCCACCCAGCTCCACGAGGCCCTCCTCGTCGGCACGGCCTCATTCGACGATGTGGACAACACTGCCCCCATGATTCAGCTCCAGACCTACGAGCGCCGCCACTCGCGCAGCACGTCGCGTCGGCGGCGCTCTCCGTCCCCTGGATCCGCTAATGGAGCCATCGATCCGCAGTCCGAGGCTGGGAGAGCGCTGCTTGCGCCGGCGGTTCGCCAGCGGGAGCCGAGAGAGAATAGTGACTTCTTGAGGGTTATTGTGCTCGAGATGAATATGCGACGGGAGGGCAAGCTGGATGCGAAAGCCATGGGGAAGGCGAGGGTTTGGCTGCCACCGCGGAAGACGGGCGCGGCTGGTGTGCAGGACGTGCCGGGGCGGGTGCCACGTAGGTGGAGGGGCATGACTGTCGACGATTGAGACGAAGACGTTTGAATCCACAAGAAAGCGTTCTTCAACCCCAACACACGGCTCCGCTGAGCCCCGCGAGTTTCACCGTCATACGGCCGATTCATCGGGACTGCAGCTCTGACTTCAGGTATCACTTGGCGTCGAAGACAGATCTCCGGAACACGGATTGCTCGGACGCAGCGGGTGCATATAGCTCTTGGCCTCCATCGTGAAGCTCCACGGCAATCACTCTCGAAGTCCGGCTTACTTCGCTTGAAGACTGGCTGTTTGCTCCTCGTCCACTAGCGATCGCTACCTGCCGTGACATCCTCGCCCCGACACACCTGGCTATGTGTGCGAAAAGTTGGATGGCTATCTTGCAGCGGTTGTTTGAGAGCGGGATTCTTAGCGACTTAGCGACCTCAACGGCTCTTGAGTGCAAAGGCTCTCCAGCTTTTGCCTTCATTCTGACGGTTTGTCGTGCCGCATACAAGCGTTCCTGTCACGCGCCTCGCATCACGGATCACGTGCCTTGCTATTAAGTCATACTGAAGCGGTCTATACGTTTTACCGCCGGCGTGTTCGCCGGCAAGAGAAGGGGAGGGCCAGCAGCGGAACATAGCAACCGTTTGTTTAGCATCAAGAACATCACTAGCAACCCCTCTATTCAGGACAACCTCGATTGACTTGTCTGGCACATGATGTCGCTCCCAGCACACTCCCACCATCACCACGCCGCCCCAAAATTACACCCACAATGATGCCCCCCATCCTTCCCATCACGACAGGCCGCCGGCGCCGAACTGTCGCAACTCAGAGATCTATCATCGCATATGCAGTGCTTGTGACATTCCATGAATGGAAAGCCCTGATCGGTGGGACATCTGACGCGCCATTTCGGCGGGGCGTGGGGCGCCGAATTGAGGTGGTTGTCGCTCATGATTGCTTGCTCGTTGCTCGGCGGAGGGCTCTGAGCGATGACTGCTGAGGATGCCAGGTAGGCTAGACTGGCTAGCAGGATGAATCGCTGTTTGGTTGTTAGGAGAAGCGGAGGCAGGACCGGGCGGGGAGGGAGGGGGGATTTGTACCTTGAGAGCAAGCATGGCTGGTCGGCTTCTAGCGAGTGTGGAGATCGCAAACGGAGTTTATGTATGTCGCTAATGGTGCAGTTGGTCACACGAGGGACGCGATGCAAAAGCCTGATGATGGAGAACTACGGCTCAAGCAACGGCTTTTATACGACAACAACGATCGTCGTAGCCGAGGCGCCATTACGCAGAGGATAGACTTCCCGTCTCCAACAAGCGGTGGCAGGAGAGCATCCCCGCAGAATGGAAGGAGAGCGGCGTGGTTTAGTCGGACGTTTCTAACCCATATTTATCCATAGTCATCCGGTTGTGGCTGGCTGAGGGATGCGGATCTGCACATGAATCGCCCAGGCGGGCGAGCAAAGACCATGGCATTCCAAGCGGAGCTGTTGCGGACCTGATGGTCGTCTTAAAGCTTGCGGCGATCAGCTTTGATCGATCCAAAATCGGCAGCGCTGGAGCAGCCACTTTCGATAGATATACCGCTTTTGGCCTCTCGGCGATGCTTGTTGCAGTAGCGCGCGGCTCGGCTCCTGCACGGACAAGGGGGCAGCGTGCTGGTGCGTAGCGCGCCATGTTTTTGTATGTTTCCTGCACTCAGGACGGTCAAAGAAATAGCAATACTCCGGGAGCTCAGGGTAGCGGAGGGCTAAGCGGAGAGGGATCCCCTACGGAGCGTGATTATAGAGAAGCTCTAGTATCCCTGCTTGATATTCCCGCAGCTTGCGGCGCGTGTAGTGAGATGGATTTAGAGCGGTTGAAATCCGTCTGTCGACCGACTCTTTACAAAGTATGAACAGGGCTGATGGTAACACCTGGGCTATCCATGGATAGATGTGACCTCGCAACGAATCGGTATCACGGGAACGAGCGCGCCTAAGGGACGAATGTGTAAACCCCAGGTTCGGGCTGCTGTTATATGGAACCGGCTGCCCATACTCTGTGTGCAGTGTGGAAACGGGTCCTCGACACGCCGGCGTTGCTCCGAACTTCCAACATCAGCTTGTTGATCCCACCCTACTCCACAGGTAAAACGAAGAACTTGACCGAGTGCTCGATCCGTTGGAAGTATCTGTCGATGAATACAATGTTCACCTTGTCGTAATCTGACCTGCGACCGTAGAAGTAAAACTCGCCAAGAGCCGCCGGTTGAGGCTCATGGTTGGAGAGAGGATCCTCATCGAGTTCCTTCTCGGATGCGTGGTCGTCTTCAGAGTCTTTGAAGAGGGTTGGTGGCAGTATCTTAGCATGCTTCTTGCGCTCGTGGTCCCATTGTTGCTCGAGGTCGCCCCGGTCGGGAAGGTCTTGGAATTCGGATGATCAGTAATCGAGCAGGAATACGGCCTGAAAGCAAGCATTAGCGGGCTTGACTTACGACTATCAGACACAAGATGAAATGTGACAGCTTTTCAATCCAACGTATATAATGCTGGAGTTCTATAGCTATCTGATATATAACACAACTGTATACCATGGCCAAGACCTATCAAAATCTGAACCTGTGTCTACACCATTGAGATTGGTCCAGACTTTACCGGCCAGCTAACCGGGATAAAGAGCAATCGAGCCTCCTATTGGACCTTGATCCCCAAGATCTAAAGAACAGGCGGGTACGGTGGTGAAGACGAGAGTCTGAACGTTTGCGCAGCTGCGTCCCTAGAAAGCTAACCCCCAAGCTATGTAACCCATATGCACACCTCTCAGAATACACGCCCACCACAAACCCCTAATCCCCCAACGGCATTCCCTCGACTTCCTCGCTCAACGCTCTCCAATTGTCGGCTTGGAGCTCTGCGTACTTGACCCGCTCCTGACTCCAGTCCTGATGCAATCTGCTTACATGATACTGTGACTGCTGGAAGAAAAGCAGCTCATCCCTGACGCACTCCTTGATGAAGACACCGCGGGCGTGTTGATTAACAATAGATTGCTTATCCTATTGGCATGTTAGCCGGACACTCCAAAGGAGGGGCGCTTCAAGAGATGCAGATGATTCCGGTGCTTACTCTGACAATCGCCTCCTCCACCTTCTCCACGTCCCCCGGCTTCCCCGCCCCCTCCGGCCTCGACCTCAGCCCCTGCAACTTGTTCTCGTTACTCTGTATGCGCTTCTCAAGCTGAGGGATGTTATCCTTCGCCAGCCTGTCCCTCCTCTCGAACAGATCCCTCATCGCAACCAGACAATCCCTCTGCATTTTCAGATCCTCCAGCACGCCCTCATCCCACGCGCGAGCCTCATCCTCCAGCAGACTCTGGCTCGCCGAAAGGTGTTTGGCCGTGCTACTGAGGCCCTGATTCAACAGCGGGACGTCGTTCGTGTCGATGGCGTAAGTATCCTTCGTCACTTCGGTCAGCTTCTGCAACGCTTGCGAGAAGCGCGCGTTCTCGACCGCGATACCCTCGTTGCGCTTGCACAGCCGCTCCATCATGTTGCACAGGCCGATGTACATCTCGGCCGAGCGTTTGACGCCGGAGCGGACAGTGTCGAATGTGTCTTGCAGGGTTGGAGGTAGCGAGTCCTCGAGTGTGGGCGGGAGGGTCTTGCCCGCGAACTCTTCTTGGACGGAGATGGTCGCTTGTTTGCGCCAGACGGCGAGCTCCTGTAAGAGTCGGTTAGTGCAAGGTTCGGGGTGGGAGAACGAAGGCAGACTTCTACCGTCGGAACCGTGAGGAACATCACTACGAGCTGTTCCTGAGAGAGGACTGGATGGCGGACGAGGGCATTGGTGAAGCGGGCGAGGCCGCGGCGGCGCTTCTCGATGAATGAGGCGTCAGCTGCTAGGTAGTTGCCGTTGACTGCGTTTCGTTAGTGCGGGCTCCCACATCGAAGAATTGAATTAAAAACTCACTAGCAACTCTTTTCGGCGGCAACAGCGGCAGTTGTCGGAAGGGGTATCTCTTGTGCAGACAATCCAGCAGCCACACAAAGTCGCTATACCTCCTGATGACTTTGCTGTTCCTCCTCGCGCTCGCGACTTCATAGTTCCGGTGCTGGAACAGGAATACGCCTTCCTTCTCCTGTATCGCCGTCACAGTGACAACTTCTTCAGCCCCGCGGCTTACCCTGCCGCCGCCTATCGCGCGCCGGGGGCCATTCGCGTTGCCGCTGATTTCACCGGCCGGAGCATCTCCTCCAAACCCACCACTCATGCCTTGGTGCGAGAAACCCTCCTCCGCCGTGGTAGTATCGCCGCCCCAACCAGATCCATAGCTGCCGGTTGAGGCCTGCGGCGGTGCAGCAGGCTCATTGACAGGCGTCGGGTTTCGCTGTTCAGATGTAGTGAAGCTGCTAGTCGTCCTTTGCGTTCCGTTCGGTGGATGCAATCCATTCGTAGCGGGCGTCTGGTTCTGATGCGCATGGCCGCGATGCAGGTCAGGGCTATTCCAGGGATCCGCCTCTAGAGTGCCGAATGATTGTTTCCGAGTGTTCGCCTTTACTGATGCTGGCTGTTTCTGCTGCGGCTTGGACGGCGTTGCGGGGGCGTCGGCGCCGACGGCGCTTTGCGGCCGCTCCTGTTCTTCTGATCTTGATGGTTTCGATATCTTGAGATCAGGTCGTGGGAGGTCTACAAAGCCATCAGCGTCTTTCCACAGCGCCACTCTTCCAAACATGCAACCGAAACACTCACCCTTCCTCCTCTCATCCACCCCATCAAGCGTCATCTCCTCCCCCTCAACCGCCAATCCCACAAGCGCAACCGCGACGTTAAACTCCGCCCTACCGAATCCCCCCTCCGGCGTCTTCCCGCCCGGCGCCACAATCTCCAGTGCCCTATTCACCACCTCCTCGCTCATCCCACTCTCCCCAAACAACCTCCTCACGGCCTCAACCCCGACGCCTCCTCCCTGCTTCGCGCCCTCTGCAACCAGAAGGCTGTCATAAGCATCGACATAGCTCTCCGGCACCTCCTCGCCTCTTAGCAGCTCCCTGACGAGCTCTCCCCTTGTGCGGCCGCCGGCTTTTTTGGGGGATGGGAACGCCCACGGCGAGTCGGTGCCAGAGGCAGTGAGGTCATCGTCTGCAAAGAGGCCGGCGGGTGCGTTGCCGGCGGGGCGGTCGGAGGTGCGGAGAGCGGTGTTGGGCTCGTCGTCGAAGAGGGCCGAGGTGCGAGTGTTGCGGCTGGGGAGGTCGTCATCGCCGAAGAGGGACATTGTTGGTGGATGGGGTGGATGTGGCTGATTAGGTGGGCATAGGTGGTGCGGAGATGGGCAAGTTGCTGAGAGTATGGACTGGGAGATTGGGAAGATATGAGGTAAGGGTGTTGATGGTAATTCTTGGTGATGCACGAGAGGTGAGATCGAGATGGATGGATGCGTGCAAGCTTGGCTGCGCTACGCAATTGATCGGGGCTTAGGAGCTTGGATCCGGCGCCGAGTCCGCGAGCAAACCAGTGATCTTGTGTCCATCACTTTGATTGTCCAAAACGGCCACGAACAACAGATCGAAGTTACTGTCTAACTCTATCGTAGAACGAATTGTCTGAGAACCAGCTCTTAGAGCGCTGGTTCGTCGTTTCTATATTGCAATAATTGAGATCAATTGCTGCTAACGCTGATTCTGCTAAACAAGCTCATGATGGTATGGCCTTTTGTACTACTGTAAATGGTGCGTCTTCTGTACAAATACTCAGCATACCACAAGAGAAGATCCCCCCAAACCAGAACGCCTTGCGAAAGCCATGGGTATCCCGTTACCTGCGCATGATCCTCTCACCGCAAAGGCGCCAAAACACCCAGATACGCCCGCTTAGACGATAAGCCGGCTAATGCTCTGCTTTTCTGCAGTAATAAAAGGGGTCCAAGTAGATTACCACCCAGAATGAGATAAGAACATGGAGCTGAAATCACGTAGAACCGCTCTCCTGTGGTAAATGTGATGACCCGATGCCTGGATCATGCGTCCGCCTGTCGGCAGCAGATACCGATGAGGAATCTGGCATAGACTGTCCACCAGGTGCGTCGCTACTGTTTTGGGTTTTCTCTTGGGAAAGTGCGTCAGATCCACTTTGAGGTGGAGCACCGTCCTGGTTTAGCGGCACCTTCGTCGCTGGTGCTGGTGCTGGTACTATGTCTACTGCTGCTGCACTACTGGTGGTCGTTGCAGAAGTTCCCTGCGAGGAGCCAGTAACACGTAAAACTGTCGGTGATTCTTGGTCCGCATATTTTATGATTCTGCCGCGCTGGCTGTCGAACAATGTAGCCGCGCGAGACGTTGTGTCCGCTGATTTCGGACTTCCAGAAGACGCGGTGGCTGAAGATCCACCAGAAGGGTCATCAACTACCCTGTTGAGCGACGATGGGGTACGCATGGTTTCCGGGCTCCATGCCCGTCCGCGTGGCTGAGCGGGTATGAAGGTGACAGGAAGATCGACACTAGCACGCCTGTTACTCGACCTTTCATGAAATCGTTCCCCTTGCTCAGCGGCGAAGGCTCCCAGTTTTGATTTCAGATCCCAGCGTGGATAACTGTGGACAGGCTGCTGCTTGGAAGATACCTGCAGTGACGCTTGAGACCCGAGAACACTAGCATTGCGGACTTCTGGTGGCGGTGAGTACCGCTTCCTCTTGAAAGGGTTAGGCACGGCCTGCCACCGGGGCCTGCCCCTTCCAGTGTTGACCGGCATCTCCGCTTGTGAGCCCCGGCCATCTACATCGGCACTGTTGCTGTCGTTCGGGTTGGTCATCTCTGTGTCATCGTCTTGAGCCCCCTGTTCTGGCAAGGGAACTGTCGCACTGCCAGAAGCCTCAGCATCGTCCAATGACCGCCTGGGGAAGCCCCGAGGGTGGCCATCGGCAGTGTGGTATCGCACGGCGTAAACCGTGCTGACAACGCTCGCATTGTCCGCTCTATTAACAGGTGTGGAAACGGCCGGTGGAGGTGTCGGTATACGTGGACTTGTAGTGACGTCTTCTTGTCCTGGTGTGCTGCCAATGCCGTTCCTTCGGTCCGTTGTGGCCGAGTGAGCTCTGCCAAGAGGTATGAGAGGCCTGAAGGAATTCGCTGGACGAAAGCGCGAGCGGCCCACGGCTCCCAATCGATGAGCCATGCCACTGATCCCCCGCCCCACAGGCCTAGAGGCAAAGCCCCCTCCTCCGTCCTCATCGTCGTCAGGTTTCCTACCACCAGTACGACGTTTGCGTGGCCACACGACTTCTCCGGACGTCGTGACTTCAAGCATCTCATCTCCGTCAAAGATCTCTCGTCCCAAAATACCATCCTTCTTCTCTTCCCTCTCCAGCGCCTCGATACGCTCCACCCACTCCCAGACAACAACACTTGCAGCTGCGGCGCCGACCCAGCGGAAGTAGTCGCCCCAGCCAGCAACATCGTTATTGGAAATATCAGTGATGAAGAAGACAATCGGAGTAAGGATAGCAATGATAGACAAAAGAGCAACGACGGAGATGTTCCACATCATGGAGTGATAAAACGCGTACCTCCGCTTACTGATGACATAATAGATCACCCAAGCAGCATAGAGCATACTCAGAGCGAGTTGAAAGAGGTAGCTCAATGCAGGTATGGCATCCACGAAACGCCGAGGGCGGCCATTGACAGGATCAGCGACGAATATGTTGACACAGCTAAAGGACATGTCCAGAACTATGAGAGCGAATCCAACCCATTTGATAATGACCTTTTCTTTGTGGCGCGGGAAAAGCCTGATCAGGGTCTGCACTTGCGCGAGCCATAAGAATACGTCGGAGATGATCCTAGAGATGGAAAGCTCCAAGCCAGCGACGACCATTCTACGAAGTTCAGAAGCGTTCATAACGCCCGCATAATACTGTCGCCCGGCAACCCGGAATGTGTCGGCAGTGGCGATCGTCATGGAGATGGCTACCGTTAGAGCCGCTATTTTCTGAAGCCATGGTCGTGATCCCACTCCAATGACAGAGGCGCCGCCGGTTGCTCCACTTATCATGCCTCGTCTTCCCATCAGCCCTGATCTACCACCCGAACCGCCAACGAAGAATGTCCGTGGTGTGATCAACAGCATGACGACCAGCATCCATGCGATCACGGTAGCCGCGCCAGTTGCATATACCTGTGGCGCGGTGGAGGCATAGAACGGCGGTTTCTGTTTATCGGCGACGATAGAGGGGTCATGTCTCCCTTGCTCGAATATGTTGGTGCATTCTGGTGTGAAGACGGCTTGTGCGGGGAGGGTTATAGTTGAAGTGGGATCGAGGATGATGACGCCGGGAAAGTCGAGGGTGATAGGCGTGCAACGCTGTGCACTCGATCAGTATATCGCTGGCCCTATGTTCGTGCGCCCACTGCTTCGTGACTGGCAATACATACTGCGACTTGGGACGTCGTCGTCGGTGCAGTCGACGTCCGGATCGCAGGGCGATTCCATAACTGCCTGGGCACATGGTGGTCCGCATGGCCGGCTCCCGGCATCCTCCTCCTCAGTCAGCCGTGCCAACCTCGCCGCCCAACAGCGTGTTTGTGGTGTTGAGTTCCGGTTCCGGTGCGGCGACCGCGCGGCATTGCCAACGCGAAGCTTGACAGATCCTAAACTGGAGGTGGGATGAGTCGACAGAGGGTCCAAGGCGAGGGCGCGAGCAAGCCAAGAGTGTCAAGAGTTCGGACGGGGCGTCAGTTGGGGATTCGAGATTCCCCGCCGCTCTGGCTCGCGCCGCTGACAGCACCGCAGTGACACCGGACTCCACCTGCAGCATTGCCAGCCAACACTTTATCCAGCAGATGCTCTGCTGACAGCTTTCATGTACTATGTTTGAGCTAGATATCTCATTTGTCAAATACTGCATTGTTCAAGCTGAACGGGACCAGCCTCGTG
The DNA here is from genome assembly GCF_000281105.1 of Coniosporium apollinis CBS 100218. Taxonomy (NCBI): domain Eukaryota; kingdom Fungi; phylum Ascomycota; class Dothideomycetes; genus Coniosporium; species Coniosporium apollinis. The sequence continues at coordinate 77,160 of NW_006913324.1, read as the reverse complement.
GTTAATATATGCCGGATTTACGTCCGTTGTAGAGACGAATTGTTCTCGGGCGCTCTGTTTAGTCTAAGTCGTCCAACTTTCATCATTTCCCTCTTGGCCCGTAGCTTGATACGACATGAAGACAGACAGTTACTGAGATAGGAGGCATAAAGCTATCATCTATAGCATGGCATTGGTATCATCACACAGACCGACCCTCTACCAAAATCAAAGGCTTCCGTAACCGTTCAGTATTAGAGCGGAAGATGATTCAAGCACGCCTACTAAAACGAAGATCGAAGTCCGCGGATTGTCTAGGCTCATAACAACTATACAGGAGCGGATGATAGACAAAGTGTAGTAGTGCTGCAGTGAGTGCGCCTGGAGGGCGCGCAGGTGCCAATGACTGGAACGTAGAAAGCGGGACGCGCAAGATGTCATTTACAGCAGCATGTTCCCTGGTCGATGATAGGCGAAGGTCAAGCGAGGACAATGGACGGCTGTATCAGACAGAGCGCGCTTATGGTGATCAATTACGGTCGAAATGAAGCGGGAAACAGATTTCGAACAGTGCATGGTTAAGAAGTGGTCACAGTATCAGCAAGAGGTAAGCGCGATATTAGTACTTATTTATACAAACAGATAAAGTGCAGCCGATGCTCGCTTCTTACTCGCACCGTTCCCCGAACTTTACCAGAGCCTGACAATGCGCGAAAGCGCAAGGATGCAGTAGCACGCTAAGCCACAGAACGCAAAAACAAGCAAGCAGCGATAATAGCGAACATGGTATAATCGAATGCCCAACGCGAGACCATTAGACAGAACGGGGGGAGAAGAACACAAGCCTGGGGCCAGCCAGCACGGTATATCCTGCAGAGAGATACTTCGAGAGAAGAGGGTATTAGAGAGGATCCAGGACCGAGGATCCCTATGAGGAGGAGCCTGAGCCCGGTGGTGTATATGCAAGCCCAACCAGCCCGCCCCGTGTTCGCCGGCATTTCCATGTCCCCGAAGTGACCAAGAGAAGAGAAAGAAGATGACGAACGCAATCCACACGCATACCCAAAAGCAATCAACGCCTCGGTATGCTCAACAGGAGAGGAGTGGAAGAAGCGATCACCCAATCTAGCTGTACGTGAAGAGAATGAGAAAAAGAATGCAGAGACGACCGTGAACTCGTTATTGTTAGTCGTGCGGTTAGTAAGCCGCCTGCATCTCCAACGCAGGAACCACTTGAGGTGTCATTGATGGAGTCGCGGAGCCGGATCGCGACGAGCAGGCATCTTCATAGCCGACAAGGGCTTGAGAGTGAAGCTTAAATGCCTCTCCCATGAGCTTGGTGATTCTGTAGGACTGCGTGTTAGCGTGCAACACAGGCCGAGGAAAGAGATAACCTTACCCCCAAACGACAACCTCGTCAATCATGCTACCCCAGAGCCGCGCCACGATGGAACTGAGCTTGGCACCGTACGAATCCACGGAGTCATCGTCGAACAGGTTCCTGAGCTTGTTGTACATGGCAAGTTCTTCCTCAGTCGCGGGTTCCTCGTCATGTTCCAAGCGGTAGAGCCAGAGGGTGAGGATAACCATGAGATCCATTCCACACAAAGGGTGCTCGATGCTCCAGTTGGTCGCCGAAGTTCGCGCCACCCAGCGGATGCCTTGCAACGCGGCAACCTCAATACAATCAAAACATTCTTGAATGACCTTGATCATCTCTTGCGACCGTTTGACCTTGTCTCGCGCGTTGGTCATCGCAGCTGCAACCTCGTACGAATCGTGATACCGGAGCGCTTCTTGGACAGTTTTGAGATCGACAAGCAGACGGGCCCGAGTGTTACGGTACATCGCCATGGCGTTGAAAATAAGGGGATGGCCTTTGTGAGGAGCACTCAATTGAACCACAACAGTTTCCGGCTGGCAAATGTCAAGGGACTTCTCCCAAGTCTCGAGCGCCAGCCGGAGCTTGTACTCAGTCACGACATCCTGCAACGCCTCTGGGCTTCGCTTGTGGTACCATACCTCGAGGAATAGCGCGTTGATCATCACTCGAGTAGCGAAGGCGCTGTATCGCGCAGAGTCGCCCTGGAACAGCGTGTCATGAGCTTCCCGGAAGGTGATGATTGTTGATGCAGTCAGACTCTCTCTCCAGGATTCCTCGTCCGAGGCTTCAAGGTTCCACAGAGACTCAGAAGAAGGCAATTCAAGTGAATCGAACTCGTTGAAGCTGATCGCGGGCGTGTGGTTGTACGTTAGTGTGAGAAGACCGAAGAAGATGTAGACAGCGTAGTAAGTACGCCGACAGCCTTCGTCTTCTATCCACTCCTCGTGGCTAGGCTGCGTATCACCGCGAGCTTCCGATCGCAATTTAAGCTCGTACCTGTTGCCGGCAACCATCTAGAAGCAAGTCAGCGACCAATGGAGCAATATCAAGAGCAGGTGTACATACATTCGCAAGAAGACTCTTGATAGAACAAGCCCACTCCAGTCCCTTGGGATCACCGCTCCAGCTCGCGAATATCATGTTGAGTAAGGTGCTCTGCATTGTCCAGAGCGGACACTTTCGCGAGCTGAAATTCTCCTTGTTCTGTAGGAACTGATTGACAAGCACCTTAGAGCCAATGTGGAGCATATAAGCCTGATCTTGCTCAAAGGTATACAATGCACCTATTGAGAGTACAGCAAGGACAAGCGGCGCCGATGCTTCTGCGGGATCGAATGAGGCTGGGTGCAAGAAGGGCAGGTGGTGGTGAAACAAGTTGAAATAGGTAGACAAGTACCGGTTCAACACTGTAAGGCCTGGGAGCCGGAAAGTGTCTAGCAGTGCCGCTTCGCTATCAAATCGTTTAATGTTGTTAACCACCCTCGCGCATTGTTCTTCAGATTCGATCTGAGGAGCCTTTGCCATAGTCAAAAGCTGCGACGGGCCAGGTGACCTGCGATAATCCACAGGCGACACTGGACCAAGCAACCCGTGATAGGGCGACAGGGCACCAGGGGTGCCGAGATCCGAGACAGTGACAGAGTTATTCATCGACGGGAAACCCGAGGGTAAGACATCAGAGGCGGAGGCTTGTCGTTCTTTTGTCGCTTCTAATTGATGCTGTCGCTGGTGTATGGTGCTGGGAGTGCCGAAGGACATTGAAGAATCATGGAAGCCGGATACACTGGACGAGGATATCGAATGGGCCTTGGGCTCAGTCACTGAGTGTGGCAAAAGGTTGTCCCAGGGCATCTGAGGCAGCGAGACAGCTCCAGAAGCGTATCCGACAGCGGGCTCGAGCAGCGCAGGCCCATTCGGCGAGATGACGGTTTCGTGCCCGTCGGCCATGAAGTCTGGCTCTTGGCTGGCCATCGCCTTGAAGTTGGTCATCAGCATGGCCGCCGTCTCGATGTCAACCATCCCGTCACTGCTTGCTTCTATCTGCTCCAGCGTCGCCGTGTCGATAGGAATAGATGCCTTCGATGGCCCGGCGCCGTCTGCGCCCTTCGGTGCTGCTCGTCGCTTGACTTCGCTGTGCAGTGGGACGCCGCCATCCTTCGCGTGGACGGTACGGTCGTGGCGCAGAAGCAGATCACGCCGGACGAATGTGCTCCGACATTTGAGGCACTTGAAGGGTCGTTCTTTGGTGTCTACGTTGATCGTGGGGATGCAGTTAGCCACTTTGCTCCCCCACTTGCGCGTGCACGACAACCGCCACCTCGCGAAAAGACGCTGTACTTACGCGACCTCTCATGTCGACTACGATGTTCGCTTCTGCTGAACGCGCGGTTGCAAAACTGGCATTTGTACTTCTTCTCCGGTGCAGATGTTGCTTTGCGACCTGACGAAGGTGCTGCCGAAGTGGCGGGTAAGACGGTCATGGCGGCGGCAGGCATCGAAAAGACACAGCGTTTAGCTGCTGGTGATACTGCTTGAATGGTATTCTGCCCGCCAGGAGCGCGTTTGCATTAAAGTTCGAGTATTTGGATAGTCCGGTGGAGGTGGTGGAGCATTCCGAGCTGTGCGCATTTACTGGTGAAGAGAGGGTGCGACAGAGACGAGCCCGCCTCTAGTCGGATATACGGGAAGACGCCGGACGATATATCGCCGGCGATGGATGTACAGATGAGACGGCGACGACGAGCGCCAGCGATAGCTTGATGGATAGGTACAAGTTGAGATGGTGGGATGAGGAGGGGAAGGGATGAGACTGGAGGGGCTGTGGATTTCCTTGGGATGGGATAATCTTGGTCAGGGGCGCCGAGGGCAACAGCTGTGCGTCCACTTCGACGTGCACAACCAAACGCAAGCCACGGCGGGGACCGGGGAAAGCGGACGTAAATTACGATATGCCGTAAGTTTGAGCTACAGGCGGTGCATGATCTGCTCTAAACGGGGAATAACGACGTGGCAGGCTTTGGACTACGCGAATCGCCTGTCACCTTGCGCGCGCCTTCAGCCTCACTCACCCCGCTTGTGCATAAAGGAGAATCGGACGCATCTGATTGCCCATTTGCCTTGCGATGCGCTGTCACTTCCCGGCAGGTCAGAGGCTAGAAGTTGGTCAATATTCGAGCAAAAGGTACCCCACGAGAAGCACGCCGAATAAGATGAGTCCCCACTCCCCGCTTCAGCCACAATGATACAGTGTTGCCTTCCTCTCCAATTAATCGGGATGTTGAGCCAGTAGAGTACAAGTCAGCTGATACGGAGTGGCTGGTTTTCCGTTCGCAGACGGGAGGCTATCCGTATCGCCGCCGCGGCAGCGGGTAGTCGAACTTGAGGACGTCGACACTCCAACTCTCGAAATGGCGGTATGAGGTCTTTTGTGAGCTGGATCGACTTGCAGGCGTCCGCGGATACACCATCTCTATCCCGCAAGGCTTATGCAACTGTTGCTTAACCGCTGCACACCGCCAGCTGAGGCCCGTTCCTTGCTTTGATACCAGCCGCATCTGACCGTTAGATTACAGTAACGCTTTCTTTACAGAGTGTAGCGGCCTGTGACAGCCACTCGGCATGACATGGCTGGCCCGGCTTGGCTCAGCCGGAGAGAGTATATCAATGCCCCTCGAACGGGCTTGCCTTTGAAACTCCATCGATGGTGCCCGGCGCTGCGGGCCTGGAAAAAGGGGGGCAGCTCGCCCTGTCGCATGATGACGGAATACCTGCCAGTAAACCCTCATTTTGTGACCGTCCTTGTCACCCAATCCTGGAGCTATGTTACCGATCTTCACCTTTTCTTCTTGTTCCTGGTCGAGTCGCGCGACTAGCAACGATGCTAAGGCCTGAGGATCATCTTCCCCGGACCCATCGATCCACCAAGTCAACTTTTAGCTTCCTGTATGACACCGAAGCGGATTAAGTGCTGCATGGTGGGACGCCGGCCAAGCCGTCGGTCCTTTGAGTCGCGTGGCTGCCAGCCGTGCCCCGTTAGACCTTGCAGCCCTTGCACCATCTTGCATCATTGCTGTACACCGATGCTCCAACGGCCCAAATAGTCCAATGTGTTTTGCACGAAGCGGTTTCCATCTCTAGGTGGTCGATACAATCATTGAAGATGATTCAGACGTGTGCATTGCAAACGCCCTTCAAGCGAGATACTTCGACATCCATTCCTGTACCAAGTCAGCAAGAATGGTCCCGCGTCCACCGGACGGAGTCATCGACCCCTCCAACGCACTGTTTCACGTTGGAATAGAGTCATGTCCAGTTCCACGCTAGAACGTTCCCTCTTCCCTCTCGTTCCAGCGTTGAAGGTTCTTACTCCGCTCGAGCACGGCGTTCAAGGACATCTTTGTGAGTTGAAGATCCATCATACGCGTTCCCATATCTCATCGCCCATTTCTCTCAACGATTGTCTATGCCATTTATCGTACGAGATCGCTGCTCCTAGCAGCCGACCCAGGCGCTCGGAAGTCCGGCCTTCCCCTTTCTTTGGGGCCTCAAGCCACTGTCGCAGTCCGCTATTGCTTCCGCTTCCACGCGAACCTTTTACTAGTCAGTTTACCGCCGCGACTTTCTCCACAAAAATAATTCAAACACGTGCTAGACGACCGGGTGTCGGCAGACAACTTGGGAGGAAGCGATAACTAGTAGCTGCATGCATGCGCTCAAGCAGCAGTCAGACCGCTCTTCTGATTGTTAGCGATGCATTTAACACACGATCCGGCTTGAAATAAATTGATCATGATAGATTCTGTCTAGTTGAGAAGTCAACCTTGAGTATCGCTCGCAGATTGCATGCTGCCCGCAACCTTGAAGGTTACCAAACTTGATCTTTTGATTTTCTGAGAACCGACATGCTCGTACAACATCCGGCTGGCGTACAGAAGTAAGCCCCAGGGTATCACCGCATCGGCATTGCACATCAAGCCAGCTTTCGTCAGTTTTCACATTGCATTGATGCTCTGACGTGCGATTTGATGAGGACTCAACTCATTTAGTGAACAGAATCTCCGCTCAGAAGCTTCAGGACCCTACCCCAACACCAAATTGTCCAGTGGAACCTCCCTGTACGAATACTGCAAGCGACAACTAACATTACAGCGACACCGATAACTGACCCTGCCGTGAAAAAGGTTTGGTGCAACAACCCTTCCCGGTTGAACGAAGCCTAGAGTAGAGACTGCCGAGGGGAGGCAGAATGGCTGGCATAGACATCGTCAGCCGCGGGAGGTATAATCATTATAAGGCCCTTGTAACCATTGGAGCTTCTGCTTCTTTACAGCTTAGTATTCCTAGCTGCTAAACTTACACTAGGGTGGCCTGAAGCCTCCCACGTCCGGATGGACGTTAAGAGTGAGTAGGTTGCCGTCTGTGGGGTGACATTGTTCATAAACGCATGATTACGATGTATTGACAGCGAAGTCACACAACGCGGGCACCGCCACTTCGGCATCAGAGAGCCCGAGTCCACTCACTTTTGCTGTGTATTGGGAGAAAGTTGAGGCAGACTCGGAGAAAAGCTTACAACACCTTCCTGTCTGGGCACTCTGTGATACTGTGATACTCTGATCAGGCCCAGCTTGCGGGTAACGTCCCGCGTTGGTTCAGCGAAGATGCTCCTATCATGCCGGCCCTATACTCAAGCATCGGGTATGACGCTTCGTATACGCTGTGCGCCCTCGCAAAATGCAACAAAACGGAGTTGTTGCTGCGTAGCGGCGCAAAAGAAGATTCCTTTGATGACTACTTGGAGCGGCTAAGCGAGCTAAGCGAGCCCGCGCGGAATGTGTAGCCCGAATCGTTTGGCTGTCACGCTTCCCGCTCAAAGTCCCAAAGAAGCTCGTCTTCTTGCTCGCGGCTAACAGAGGCCATCCAGCGCATCCAGCTTCATTCTTAGTCCTTTCATGTCACCAATAATACTATCGCTATCCCTATATACGCCGGATAGACCCTGGCCCGCTTCTACCCCAGTCCCATGAGTGTGGAGGAGGCCTCGCGCCGCATATCCTCCTCCCTTGAGCCCACGTTCATGAGCCCTCGGAGCTGAGGATTGCCCACCACCACTGCTCCCCGACCGCGAAGCATTGGCGACATCTTGAAGACAGGATCTTCTTTCGCACGAGACTCCTGAGCCAAGGAGTCACCGGCGAGGAGTCGCGCTGCCAGCTCTAGGCTCAGAACGGGAGGTCAAAAGAGGGGCTCGGAAACATATTAGACTCTGGCGAGGGGGAGTTCCAGAAGCGACACCGCAGCTTCGATCGATTAGCACACGGATTCCAGAATGAATGGATACACTGGCGCCGTTGTCGCCCCGGGTGGCATGTACGTGCGTGCTTTGTACGATTACGACGCAGACGACCGCACCAGCCTGAGTTTCAGACAAGGAGACATTATACAGGTTATCACTCAGCTCGAGAGTGGGTGGTGGGATGGGGTTATCAATGGAGTTCGTGGATGGTTTCCGAGCAACTACTGCGACGTCGTCCCTCGAAGCGTGGACGTCGGCCTCGATGAAAGGATCGCCGAGGAGGCGGAGGACGCAGACGTAGAGGAGGGACCACAAGATGGGCCAGACGGACAAGACGACGACGCGGACTCTGCTGTTGACGAGGAAGGGGACTCTTTCGCCTCGCAGCTGTCTATGAACGGAAGGGGAAATAGCGAGCAAGAGGAGGCCGCTTTTTGGATACCGCAGGCGACACCGGACGGAAGACTCTTCTACTTCAACACGTTGACAGGCGCAAGTACTATGGAGCTGCCGCTGGAGTCGCCATCCTCGTCGACAGAGAATGGACCTCGAGACCGTACAAATGTATATATACCGGAGCAGACCAGGCCACCACCTGAGCTCATGGCAGGCGGCTATGTCAATGATGATACAGACTATGAAACTTCGGCATCGGAAGCCGAAGGACGCTCGCTGCTGACGGATTCGCACGGCTCCCTGGTGGGTTATCTCTTAGCCGCATTGCTGCGACGTTCTAACATAATCTACAGCATCAACACCATTCACTATTTTCTAACGGCATTCGGCCCGCAGCATCTATGGATTCTCTCAGTATTACTTCTCCTACCCGATCTCGCGCTGAAAGCGGCGACCCAACCACCAGTAGTTTCTCCGTGGTCCACAGCACCATGCCAGCAATTGGGACTACAATGACCTCGTTTGCGAACAATCCACTTGGTTCATCCCTCTCGTCAGCCGCTCCACGGAGATACATCGAGGATGTGAATGTCGTGCCCCTAACCTGGCATCGGATGGTGGAGGATGTACGGCGGTCGGTCGAGCGGTATCGGCAAGCCATCAACAACAGTGACCGCTCCGAATTTGTGAGACGAGCAGAAGACATCTCGGATCACTTGAGGCTACTGCTCGCCGCCGGATCGGGCACCACTGATAACCATTCGGGCAATCCATCGATCATCTCTACTAACAAAGCTCTGTACCCACACTTCCGGGAGACGATGTCGCGATTCTCAAAACTGGTCCTTTCCTCACATATTGCCGCAGCGGACTGGCCACCGCCAGACTCGTACGCCAAGTGTCTCAAAGAAGCCGATGGTGTCCTGAATGGAGTCTACGGTTTCGTGGAAGTTGCAAAACAGCAACGTGGTGAAGACATACCGCGCCTGGTTCCGGGGTTCGTCGCTGGTAGTCGCTCAGGTGGCAGCTGGCAGAACAATGGCTTAAACTCTCACGACCCAGCGAATCCATTGGCATTTATCGAGCAAGATGACTTTGAAGCCCCGTCCGAGCCGTCCGCTTGGCTTGACTCTAATCTGTTGAACAGGTTAGAGGAGCTCAGAAAGCTCATTAACTCAAGCATCCGCCATCTGGACGAACAGTTGGCACTCCGAGAGAAGATTGTGTCGCCATATCAGCATCGGATCATAGGAGATGGTGTGTGCAAGGCCGGCGGCGAAGTGCTCGAATCCTACCGGCTGTGGATCTCTGCCATCGAGTCAATAAACCTCGCACCGTTGGCATCCAGTTTCCAGAATCCTTCGATTACGGATCTTGGCATGCACAAGCAGAGGGTGTACGACCTAGTAGCAGAGCTGGTTATTGTTTGTCAGGCCGTGGCCGCGCCATTAGCCGACGAGTGGGCCGAAGTTCGAGGGGATCCCTTGGAAGATCGGCTGCGTCACGTACGAGCAGTTTGCAAAGACCTGGAGTCGAGCACTTCGCAATTGTACTATTCATTGCAGATCCTTTCAGAAGAGATACCAGTAGCAACTACAGCATCAACCCGAAATTCTAAGAGAAACACAGACGAAGGAGTCTACTTCCCATCTCATGAGCGGACTTCGTCAAGGCAGCAGCGTCCACTTCTGGGAGAGGCCATACAGTCTCAGTCATATACAAATGGAATGGAGCACAATAACGATCCCATCGCAGAGACCTACAGGTCTGGGGGCAATCCAAAGGTCAAGAAATTCTTCGGCGAAGTGCCTGCTCCAGTAGGAGGAACAGCTGGCGCCGCAGACGATGTTCCCGAGTTCTTGCGGCTAGACTATGAGGGGGAGATCGCATACGACTTAAAAGCCAACCCACCGCAGCTAAAGGGAGGAACCTTGACTGCTCTTGTGGAACAGCTAACCAGGCATGATCGACTCAATTCGCCGTTTAACAACACTTTCCTCCTCACATACAGGTCATTTACAACCGCTTCGGAGCTGTTTGAGATGCTGGCAAAAAGGTGGAGCATACAGCCTCCATATGGCCTAGCCAAGGAGGACCTCCAGACTTGGGTAGACAAGAAGCAGAAGCCGATAAGATTCCGAGTGGTGAATATTTTAAAGACTTGGTTTGACAACTATTGGATGGAAGGTAGCGATAGCGAGGCCCAGAAACTCATCCAGCGAGTAAACGACTTCGCCAAGGACCACGTCGCAACCGCAAGCACTCCAGGAGCAGGGCCGCTACTAACCGCAATCGAGCAGCGCTCTCGCGGACAAGACATGCCTAAACGCCTTGTTCCGACTACAACTGCGCAAACGCCACAACCGATCCTACCGAAGCATATGAAAAAGCTCAAGTTCCTTGACATTGACGCTACGGAATTTGCTCGTCAGTTGACTATCATCGAATCTAGATTGTACGGCAAGATCAAGCCCACGGAATGTCTGAATAAGACTTGGCAGAAGAAGTTAAACCCCGGCGAACCGGATCCGGCGTCGAATGTCAAGGCGCTGATCTTGCATTCAAACCAGTTGACGAACTGGGTGGCGCAAATGATATTGACGCAGCAGGATGTCAAACGGCGAGTCGTGGTCATCAAGCACTTCGTGAATGTGGCGGACGTGGGTAGTCCTTTGCTCTGCACTCTGCCTTAGACTGACAAGAAGCAGAAATGCCGATCGCTCAACAATTTTTCTACTCTTACTTCGATCATATCAGCGCTCGGAACCGCGCCTATATCTCGGCTCAACCGTACATGGGGCGCAGTCAATGCTCGCACGATGACCACGCTGGAGAATATGCGCAAGTTGATGGGCAGTACCAAGAACTTTGCGGAGTACAGAGATACACTACACAAAGCCGACCCGCCGTGCATACCCTTCTTCGGTATATACACCCTCGTGCTTGTATGCGAGTCAAGTATCTGACACGAAGCAACAGGCGTCTACCTCACAGACTTAACATTCATCGAGGACGGCATACCTTCTCTCATCAAGAAGACAGATCTCATCAACTTTGCCAAGCGGGCGAAGACGGCAGAGGTGATTCGCGACATCCAGCAGTACCAGAACGTGCCGTATCCACTCCAGGCCGTGCCGGAGCTGCAGGATTATATCCTGACGAATATGCAATCCGCCGGCGACGTGCATGAGATGTACGAGATGAGTCTGCAGGTCGAGCCCCGCGAGAGAGAGGACGAGAAGATCGCAAGGTACTGTTTCCTTTCGCCCAGAGTCATCAGGCCAAGTGTCGCCAATGCGCTAACCCTTCTCACAGGCTGCTGTCCGAATCTGGTTTTCTATGATACCCTGTCGACTGCTTTACTTTGCACCGTTGCTGGCGTGCGTTGGTCATGTCATCCTATTCATATGGCGGCGAATGTGCTATGGTTCGGATATGTTGTTGGTGTTCATCACAAAATGTCGGGACATTTGGTGTTGGAGGCGGTCGTCATTTTTGGGACGCGCTGTGCAGTTGTAGTGCCATGTTCGGGTCCCACGGAGTGTTGTTCTCCCCGTCGAGCCGGCAGAGCGGGCATTGAGCGTAGGATCAAGTTATCTAGCAAGGGGCGGTCATTAAAGAGCGCTTTCCACACGTAACTCCTTCGCTCCTTCCTTGCTGCTCATCTACCATGTTGCCGGCTGGGTCTGGGAATCTCAATGCCCTCGAGTCGCCGTGGAGAAGAGAGATTGCGCGGCGCCCGTATCTGGTGTGACAGCCGACAGGCCCGCTCATTAGCTGCCGTTATATTAACTGCGCATTAGCTTCCGCAGGGCCGTCGAATCAGGCCGCGGAGGAGAACTCTTCGCGAAGGACGCCGGGGGCGGCGTCGAGTCTTTGCGCCAGCCCAGCGCAGACCCCGCAAAATCCGGCGTTTTGTGCCTGGACTTCGCTTCACCTGCGGCTCTTCGTACCTGAGCCCTGAGCTGATCTGCAATGCGAGAAAAACCTCGTCTCCCCATCCCAATTGGGTAGGTGAGGGAGTTGCCGAGTGAGTCTCGACTTCCCTGTCGCTGCTTCACCTCCGCACCTTGCATCACATTCTTCCCGTCTACCTTTTACAACACTCTTTCACCCAACCCGCGCTCAACTGAACAGCCCGCGTTTCAAGAGAGCAGCGCTCCATTCGTTCTTCTCTTGTCGTTCTTTACTCGCCTCTACAGCACACCGCCAACATGTCAGCTTGGTTTCGCCGTTCTGTCTCTCTTTTGTTACTATCTTACTCTGCTTCTACCGGTAAGTACCCACCGAGTCTGCACCGACTCGAGCGCCGCTGGCATAGCCCTCCTGCGCAGCTTCTATCTGACCTTGTGCGCTGACCTCTTCCAGCCTTAGCATTCTGCGAGTGCGGATACTCCGTTAACTCCACCTCTGGTCCCGACCATTCCGTCTTCACGGAGCTGCAAGAGACCGATTTCCTCCACATTAGCGATCTTACCGACGACATTGGATGGCGGCCCCAAGTGTACAAGATTTCCCGCGAGCAAGCTCGGGGTTCTTATGGCAAGAATGCGCAGCTCGAGAACGTGCTAGCCAATCCGTTGAAAGACAAAAATTCCTGGGCGGGCCCTAGTGTCAATGACAGCGATGCGGGGCTGCAGCTGTGGGCTCGCAGCCAGCCGGAAGATGATACGATAGGGATGGGCGAGGTCGCGTCAGAGCGGACAGACATGTGGTATGGCAGCTTTCGGGTAGGCATGAAGATGTCTGCTGTGCCAGGGACGTGTGGAGCGTTTTTCTGGGTAAGAGGGGCTCCAGGTCCATACAACATCATTTCCTCTGCGCAAACGCTAATCGCGCCCACCAGTTCCGCAACAACACCCAAGAGATCGACATGGAATTTCTTTCGAAGCAATTCAACGAGACCAGCAACCCCATCAACCTTGTCCTGCAATCTCCCGCCTCCCAGGCTGCCGGCTTCGACGCGCAATACACGCCCAACTTCGATGTCTACCCACTTCCCTTCAACCCCACCGAGGGATTCCACGAGTACCGCTTCGACTGGCTGCCCGGCAGAGTCTCCTTCTACGCCGACGGCCAATGGCTCCGCGACATGACGCTCGAGACACCAGACAGCCCCGGCCATCTCGTGCTCAACCACTGGAGCAACGGCGACCCGCTCTGGTCCGCCGGCCCGCCCGCAGAAGACGCTGTTATGACCGTTTCATACGTGAAGGCGTACTTCAACTCGTCAGACCCAGACCGCATTAGCAAGTACGACAAGCGCTGCGACAACGGCGATCGCGACAAGGTGTGCCAGATTCCGGATCAGATCACGGCGCCGGATCCAGCGGGCGCGAACGGCAACGAGACGGCAAGGACGTACTTCTTCACGCAGGACAAGGAACACACCCCTCACCAGATCCTCTACGATGCGCCGGATAACCCGTTCTACAGCGGCGCTGGTGGGCGACAATCAGTCATCTCCTCCTCGTTCTCGGCAGCCGCGGTGGCGTGTATCTTGGTGCTAGTGTCGCTTGTGGCGCTATGAGATCGCACACGTTCCGCGTGTACCGTATCACGGCCTATCACGTGTTCGCCGGCGGCGCCACGCGACGTTGCTGGGGTGATTCAGGACAGCGTGTCTGCTGGCCTGGACGCTGTAATGACTGTACGATTCGGAGTTGCTTTGCTGTGTCTTGCTCTGCACATATACCCTGTTTGCTGTGTCGGGATGGCATCGAGTAGTTCGCGGCCTGTTGTAGCTAGCCTCTTTGAATTTTCTTCGCGAAGGGTTGGAGAGGGCATAGACTACACTGGGACCTGTAGACTACTTTATTTTATTCAGTTCAGTGTATATACTTCTGTTCGTTCTCAATACAGCTACTTATCGAGACGGTTGAGCAACGGATGTTCAGTCTTGCTCCTGCGTTGCTGGCTTGCTTCATGAGACTTTCACGTGCAGCTCGAGTTCCTCGGTACTTGCGTCTCATGATCCAAGCTGGCAAACGCCTATCTCTTGTACCCAGGTACCCCAGCCAGGAACTGCAACATCCGCTGCACAGACGCTTCGGACGAGTGCGCGGCCTCCTTGAGGACCTCCTAGCAGCGTGAGTCGCATCGATAAAACGACTCGCGAGGCATCTTTGCCCCTCTGCGGGGCGGAACCAAGACTGTCACGCACCAGGCAGACATCTCACCATGAGTTCTTCATCATTATGCAGAGTACGTGCATCAAAGGGGCCGGCAAGAGGCTGACGAGAGGCTGAAGCCGGACTCCGTACCTGGATCTCGAGATTTGAGCCAAGCCGCCACACAGCAGCCGAATTGCGCATCTGCCAATCGAATGCTCTGCTACGGCGGAAAGCATGCGCGGCTAATGCTGGTGCTGTGCTAGCGTGTTGTTTGATCTTCGGCCTTGGACGTCGGACATTGGCACAACTTTTGATATCGGACATTCGCACCACTCCTTTTGTCTGTCCGACTGTGCACAACCGCGTCTGTGTGCGGTGGCTTTCTGCTGGCCATGTTCCTCGAAGCCTCCTCCATGCCCGTTGCTGTGAGAATGCTGCTGTGATCCGCCACGACGCCAGCCCCTCGTTCCTTCTGCTGCTTCGCGCTGCATTCCTGTCACTTTCTCCGAGCCTTGAGTGCTCCGTCGGTCGCTACCACCAGAATTGTCCATTTTACGCGTCCACAATCCCTTACGGACAGAAACCAGCTTGAGTCCTTCTTTAGCAGCGTTGTCGAGCAGCGGCTGCCACAAAGTTAAATCCAACCCCGGAGATAAACGTTCGAAAATCTAACCAACCTCCTCCTCGACCTGCATCGGCCCCACTGCATGCACTTGACCGCGTCAAGACTTTCGCAACCGTACGCAATCGACCAGGAACTCTTTTCCGAACAGACGCAGGCGTGTTAGAGCTACTACTTCGACCCGGGCAACGGTTGCTGCACCCCATTGCTGTACGGTTACGAACATCGCTGCCGTGCACACACACTCGGGCTTGTACATCCCAGCCTCAATTGTGCTCCACGATAGCAGCAGCCCTGCTCACCAGCCTCTGGGCCTGATCTATCGGCCTACTTCTCGTCCTCCACAGCAACCAGTTTGCCAACTAGTTGCCAACACCAGCGTCTCCAGTAGCGAGGCCTCAACACCTAGTTTCTTAATATCCGGTCTATCTCGCCGCTCGAAGTCACAATGCGCCTCACACACCTCACCCCGCTGCTCCTCTCCTCTCTCGTCGCCAGCATAGCTGTCCCGCCATCACCAGCTTCCTCCTCCGATGGCTCTATCGCGCCAGTAACAGCAGCACCCTCTATCCCAACCGCCACGCTCGCAGCACCAGCAGCACCAACAGACGGCCCTCTAGACGAGGTCGATGATCTAGAGTGAGTTTTCCCTGACCCCTCCCATCCTCTTGCCTCTCTTCCTCCTCCCCTCCCCACTTTACACACGCCTCCTCTAACCACCCCCCACAGACTCCGCGCAATCGTCACCGCCGCACCAGCCGCCCAACCCACGCCCGCTGCCGTCCCAGCCGGCGCAGCGGGTCCTGCACCCTTCATCACCTCCTGGTGGGCTCCAACTGTCCTCCCCGACGGCGCCACTACCTGGGTCCAGCTGGTCTTCACCCAGACGTACAACGCCGTGCCCGAGCAGCTGCCGACGCCGAACAAGGGCGTTGTTGGCATGGGGACGCTTACGGGGGAGGTCGGCGTTGTCAGGACGAGCGTGCCGAAGTATAAGAACGGGGGAGGGAGGACGGAGATGGGGTGGAGAGGTCCGGCTGTAGCTGCGGGATTAGCTGTAATAGGGGCGGTGGGAATGGTTTGGTGAGGGGTCAGAAGATGGTGCGGTGGTGGTGTGTCTGCTTGAGGACTAGGGAGAGAGAAAGATTGCGCGGCGTTGGTACTAGAGAGAAGGAAGGTCTGGCTTATGCTTCGAAATGGCCGTACGAGGACATGTTTTTGTGTGCATCTTTGCGGGTCTTGCTCACTATCTCGGCAACCTTTGCTGATTCTTCTCGCATACGGGCATTTTAGCGGCGGCGTTGTACTACAGCAGCTCTGGACTGCATTTTGTTCTTAATATATAATTAGACAGCAAAGAATTAGAGCGTGGGGCACACGCTCTTCCTCTTACAGCTCAGAAGGATGCCACTTACTTACTCCAAACTAATAGAACTACTCCTTGCGACGGACGATGCGTCTCGTATGGATATCGTTCACCTTGAGGCCGTGCAGTCTTCGAAGCCTTGGGTGTGCCTGGGAGCTCTGACAGCAACGCATCGATTCAGCGCAAACCCAAAAGATATTGCTGCTGTCACCCTCGCATCGTTCTTGCAAATTCTCTGCTTCTCGAGTCTCGCCCCGCTGAAGCCCTCTATGTAATGGGGAGATGAAACAGTCACGTGATGTTAATCGTAAGCACGATGTCAACTCCAGACCTCAACTCTCCCAACAACGAACGAACTGACGGGTGTCGAACATCCTGGATATCTCCCTGTAGTTTGAGTTCGAGTTCGGGTTCGGCCCGAGTCTTGTACGCTCCGCGTCCCATGATAAGGTGGAAGAAGGTTCCGCGATTAGCGGATGACGATCAGCCAGCCCTTCGGATGATGTCGCAGGACGGCACCGCGGGCTGCTGCCGACGTGTGTCGTAACCGCCAGGCCGCATTGTCGATAAGTTGGTTAGAATGAGCTACTGGACGAGCTACCGGTGCGCTGCTGACTATATATGCAGCTGTCGCCGTCATTGCTTTCTTCTATCCTGTGTCTCAAGTTGCTGGTGTTTCTAGAGTCTAGATTTACGCTTATCATTGTGTGACCTACTTATTACGTTTGTATATCGTCAAGAGCTATTCGTAACCTTCAGAAGTTGCTATAGCTTCTCTGCGAGAAGCGGACGCAACAGCATCGGCGCTCTGTCTATCCCATAACACCATGGCATCTCACAGTCCCCAATTAACTCAATTCCCATCTCTCCACTCCCGCAAGCCAGTGTCGTCCGTCCCCTCCACCCTCCGCCATGACTCCGGCGTCGATCTTTCCGCGGATATCGCAGATACTACAAAGATTGTAGATACAAGAGACAGCATAGACACCATAGACGCTCTAGACACCATAGACGAAGCATCCACCGCAGCCAACGGACGCCCAACCCCCTACTACCACGACCAATCCGCCTCTCCCCTCCTTTCGCTCCCCGCCGAACTCCGCAACCAGATCTACACCCACCTCCTCGTCCCCTGCCCGACCCACCTCTCCGCCCTGCGGCGCTGGACAGCCCAAAACCACCTCTCCGACTACGTCCTCCCCGCGCTCGACATCCACCCGGCGATCCTGCGCACCTGCCGCCAAGCCCACACCGAAGGCACGGACCTGCTCTACGGCGCCAACACCTTCTCCGCCCACCCGGCCCTGCTGACCCAACTCCCCTTCCTCGTCAAGGCGAGCCGGCCGATCGTGTGTCCGGCTGTTGTGGGCAGGATTAGGCGCTGGCATGTTAAGGTGCGGCTGGATACGGATCCGAGGTATAGCGCGGAGGATGTGAGGAGGGCGTTTTCGGACGCTGAGGAGGTTGAGGTGGATGTTTGGCAGACGCAGTTTGGGGCGTGCGATTATAGGAATTTAGGGCTGTTTGAGGGCGTTAGGGGTGTGGGGAAGGCGGTTGTGGGAGGGAGTGTGGAGGCGGGGTTTGCGGGGTGGTTGGAGGGGGTTATGATGGGGCCGGTGGAGGGGGAAGGGGGAGGGGATGGGGAGGCGAGTGGAGAGAAAAGAGTGAGTTGGGGGAGGGGTAGGGGAGTCTATGATTTGTGGGTGCATGGAGGACGGTGAGGTTGGGGTGTGTGGGTTTGTCCTGCGAGCAGTGGTGCCAGTTGCGCATACACCACGGGCATGACGATTTTATAAGATATATGATGTTAGACGATCTACTATTTGCAAGTTTTCTAACGAGCAAGCGGAACACAATATCAGACATTGAGCCTACCTTGATCGCGCTTGAGACTCGACTATGGGAAGAACCGGCATATGGTATCACGTGACATCGTCTTTATATTTCAATCCTTTTGCTGCCTAGACCCTTCCAATACAAAGCTATTGATCAGCTAGCTACGAAGAGGTGATCACTGAGGTTGCTTGATTGGTGGCATGCCTGCGGTATTCAAGCACCTCGGCCTCAGAAGTCTTCCCATATCCCACCACACAACCTCGATTTCTACATAAAAATCAGACCAACCCCCAGAATGCGCCAAACAAGGCGCAAACATAAGCGGCTGTGCTTAGAGCGCTCCTCAAACAGCAGATCCAAGCAAGAAAAGACGTCACCACCATCACCTCCACCAGCGGAATCAGACCCATATCGTCACCATCCAGCACAGCAGCCGCCCCCCAAACACTTACTAGCGCAAGACCACGTCCCAGCATCTGCCCGCGTCTTCGGCACGTTTGAGCTCCTCGAGATCATCCTCTCAAACTTGTCCGCCTGGGATGTCATGCACCTCCAACGCGTGTGCACGCGGTGGCGAGACACGGTGCAAGGCTCTGTCCCGCTAAGGCGAAGAGTAGACGAGGTGCATGAGATGAGGAAGATTCTGGTGCTGCTTTGTCGGCGGGCGGATGAGGAGGCCGGTGGGGGCTGAGAGGGGGAGTAGCATGGTCACGGAACGAGTTTGCGGCTTGCATGAGACGGGGATAGATTCGTGGGGTGGTGAGGTTGCCCGAGGATCTCCCAATGCGGCGAGTGCTTTGACATCTGGATCAGGGAGGCGCGACATGCAGGCTGAGCGGAGCCGAAGCAGTTCAGGCTTTCATGCGCGTGCGGGACGTTGGCCGGTTGTTCTGGGGCCACTGTACGGCTGGGGGCTAGGGTGAGGTGCTTAGTTCAGAGCTGCTGCTAGCATGGGGAAGTGGTTGTCGGAGCCATCTACAGCCATGGAGGCACAAAGTGTGCAGAGCGGCGATCCGTCTTGGAAGAGTTTCCCCATGCGTGTACCGATTAGGTGCACGGAGACAGATGTGGCAAAGCGCAAGTATAAGGTCAATCGCGTTGGGGAACGGCGATGAGGTTCTCTTGCCGGCCGAGGACGTGATTCCTCTGGGCGAAACAGACTTCTCAGTCGGGGCGGCACCTGCAAAGGGGGTGTTGTCGACGTGATCGTTGCGATTGCTCCGCTAGGCGATTGGAGGATTAACGCTTATTCACCTCATATCGTACACATTATGGGATACCGAACGGACAGTAAGGTTTTAGCAAGAAGCGAATGCTAGAACCCAAGCAAGCACCAAGCCTACCAGCCGGTGAAATGGCAGACAAAGGGACGCATCATGGCAGCCAGAGGTGATCTCACCAGGAACTGTACACCAGAGAGGCTGAGGAAGCGTGCCGGACATGTTTGTGGCCGATGTTCCGATACTGCTGCTGGTAGTCCGACAATTTCTATGGGAACGACTATAATATCTAGAAGAGTGGTACATGTAGAGAGGTACCGTTGAACACTGAAGATTAGGAAAGGGGGTTGGAGCATTGTGCGCCAGCGCACGAAGTGTAGTGGAAGGACTGGTCATGGAAAGAGTGGATGGTTGGTAGAAGCTTCGGGACTTTGCCTTGCAAGTGGAAGGTGTCGAAGGTATACAGGCGGATGCCGGATAGGTGAATGGGTGGATAGGAAGATGGTTATTGGGGCTTGGAACTCAGTTGGCGCAGATAGAGAAAGCTACAAGGGATCAGCTGGTTCGGTGGCGACAGGTGGTAAGAAAGACCGATTGCAGGCTTAACAAATGCAGATAAGAAGGGGATTGGCACCAGAACGTGTTGGCTTGGGTTTGCGTTGAAGAGATCCTAGGTGGGGACGTGGTAGATTGGTAGGCAAAGTCGAGGTGGCTTCCAAGCGGAATCAGGTGTAAGAAAGCTCGAGTTAGACACGTGACCCTGCTTAAGGGGATACAAGGGTGTCTACGTTATCTTAATAGCTCTATACGCTTGCGGCAGAAGAATGACACGGTAACATTCCTCGAAATTCCTGGCGCGAGTGGTAATTCGGACCCCGATTGGCCGGAATCAACATCAGCCGAGACTAGCCCACAACCACCAAGCTGCGAGCAAAACAAGAAGGTGCTGTGAATGCAGCGGGTATCCAAACGTATGTACGTTACGAAAGTTCACAAATGTTGATTGGATGCCCCGCTCACCGGCGCCGCCCCCTACCGCGATCTTGCGACGCTCCGCGAGCTTTGCGTGAGCGAGAGATTGCCCGTTTCTGGAAGATCCTCTTCAGGGTGCGAACGATGTTCGTCCTCCTGCACGGAGAGTGTCAGCTTTGCGCTCGCGAGAGAACACTCAGGGGGCAAACTTACGTAAGGCCTAAAACCATCACTATTATCACAGGCACAGCAATGTACCAAAAGAAGCTACGAGAGTGCGTCAGCACCACAAACAGATTGCTCATGGTGAGGTCTAGTATAAGACTCACGCATCACTATGTTCCTGAACCCCGGCAAACCTTTCAAAGTTCTGCCCGAAGTAGCCTGTTAAGAAGGTGAGAGGGAGGAAGAAGATGGTGACGGCTGTTAGCTGCTTCATGCTCTCGTTCTGGTAAGTGCCTATGACGTTGAATATCAGGTCCGTCATGTTGTCCGTCGCTCGCTTCATGTCGTCCAGGCTCTGGATCATCGTTATGCAGTGGTCTTCGACGTCGCCGAGATAGGTCTGAGCCATGGGGCTGATTTCTATACTCGACGCTGCTCGTCTGCTTGGTATGCCAGTCAGTCCTGGGGTGCCTGGGAGCATGCCCGGGAGAATGGTCTTGTGGTCTCGCAGCGCATTGATGAGGCCGATGATAGGTTGCAACGTGGTTCTGAGCAAGGACAGTTCGGAAGTGATGATGTATAGGATCTTTGATTGCTCGATGCCCGGATCAGTCAACACGTCAAGTTCCAGCTCGCCAATGCTGTCTTCATAAGCGTCGACGACAGGGAACGCCAGATCGATTATGGCGTCTATGATGGCCTGTACCAACATACTTGCGTCGCAGCTTCTTCGCAGAATAGTGTCTGGAGTCTCTAGCCTTGCAAGAATGGGATGCTCGATGTCGGGGGCCGAATGCTCGAAAAACGAAATGACTGTGTTGTCGCTAGTGATGAACGCGGAGACTTGCTCGACGCTGACGGCCAGATCTTTCTTGGCCAGTGCTGATTGAGACTCCATGTATTCAGTCCGCTCTATGTTGGGACCGCCACGGTAGCGCTGCAGGGTCCGGACAGACCGGCGAGCCCGCTGATCTGGCAACAAGTTACGGGCCGCTATGGAGCCATCCGGGCGGAAGGTGACTTCTTTAGAGGTATTCATTCGAGAAGCAACGTCGGAGATCGGTGGCGCGTTGTCGTTCAAACCGGTCAACCGTTTTACTAGCTGTCTCGGCCCCTTCTTGGACTTGGTCTTAGCTTTTTGACGCCCAGGCTTTTCTTCATCGTCATCGCTATCCTCGTCGTCACTCTCGACACGCAGTCGGACGAGCTTTTGTAGGGTCAAGAGGACTTTGTTCTTGTCAGCTACTAGCTCAAGGGCTGAGGCACGTGGGCACGAAGAACGGGTCATAAGCACGTTCGGCATGCACAGCAAGGAACCACAGATGCGAAAACGAGTAGCTTCTTCTAAGAGACAAGACTTTCTGTACACATAATCTAAACACTGGTGGCGCGATACATGTGATCTGTCAAAGCTTGAGGCAAACATGTTGCCGGCAAGTATGTTCGAGGAAAGAAAACAAAGTATCCGAGCTGATATAAACTGCGAATGACTCCGAGTATTGTAGCACGGGGTATCCGCCCCGGCTTTCCCGTAGTGTATCGCTCACGGTGTGCTTTTGACCCGATATGCTGAATCGCTATATGAAGGTGGGAGGCCCTTGGGTAACATTGTACACGGACTCTCATGCGGAATCGAAGGCAGCATTGTAGAATACCGCGCGGCTGACCTCGAGTAGGAATCCGCAAGACAAGATTGGAGAATGCCGCGCAATTATTGAATTCCAAAGGAAATGAACTTACGAAACGCGTGGTCCGAATACCAATCAGCTTTGGTCCTGCCCCGGTTGTTCATGAGATCCTCGATAGCTAGTCGATGAAGCCTTTTGTGATTGCCAATCGTTCTGACCACCTCGTAGTTCCCAATTCCGTTGACGCTGATCCATCGACACTTCACCCACTCATCTCTGGGCTGGTCCAAGAAGCCTTTCAGCGTTGTGTTGTCGAGCTGATGGTGGACGCAGCTGTCATTGCTAAAGTCCACGACGGTGATCGCGACATCCTCGTCTAGGTGAACGTAAACTGGCTCTGCTGCTCTCGTGTCTAGGCCAGGTTCGGCGCCAGGACTGTTGCGCAACTCAGGATACGCTGTAGGATAGTTCCGGACGGTATTCGAACGCGTTGGGCGGCGATGTAGGGTGTCTATGGAGAAATGCGGCGAGTCCGTCCCACCGCGCGGCGACGTGGGTGAGAGTGGATTGGGGTCGCTCTGGCGGTGGGTTTGCGCCTCGACGTCGACATGGAGGGGCGCGCGTGCGGTGCTCGTTGTGTCTCCTCTTGAACGATACTCGAAGTCTCGCGTTGTAGGGTCCGTCATGTTCGAAGCGCGTGCGGCAGGGCTGTGTAGAGGGTCCAACTACGAGGATTGCGGAGGAGGAGTAGGTATTGCGGGCGAGCGCACGGCCATGGGGCGGATCTATGGATAGCGGTGGTGAATTGATATCGGATTGGTATGTCACCTACGTAGGATATCTGTGAATATCCGTGTCATGCATTGGTTCATGGTACTCGAGCAAAGCAACTCTCATTCTGCAGCGGCTGACAACGCTGAAACCGGTTAGAGGGACGCTGCCAGCATGCTAATCGACGCTCTGCCGAAACACCGGGCGAGCAACGTTTGGTAGGGACTGGAGCATGCACAAGTCTATCAGACAGGGCGAGAGACTGCCAGAGAACAAAGAGAGCGCCCGTCACTCTGCCGCCGTTGATCGAATGCTCGCAAACATGGCGGCGCGGCTTTCTTTGAGCGAGCCCGACGCGGCGCTGGATTAGTCAATCATCGCGGCGAAACCGCCAAATGCCAAATTGGAAGGCTCGACCAATCCAACCCCTCGAGTCAGCCAAGCGCGGCGCCCAACATGGCCGACTCCTCTTCCTTCCTCTCCATGTCTTTCCCGCCGTTCAGCGACTCCATTATCCATCAAGGACAGCGATAGCAGCCACCATCTCCCTTCTGCAGCATCCTCTACGACCCTCTCACCACCCACTGCGTTCCTCAATCAAGCAGCCGACGCCGCTCAGCTCCCTCGTCGCTTGAACGGGACGGCAGTCGCCACGCCTGTTCCACCCTCCCCGACACAGCCGCCGAGAGCAACCACACCGCCCACCACCCCGAAAACCGTTTGACCTTCTCGTTTCCACATCGACGGGCATGCCACTTGGCCCTCGACTATAATCTGCCGCATTCGCACGGTGCTAGCTGGTGCTGTGTGCCCGCTTGCGAACTCTTCTTCCCCTCTGTCCACAGCATTGGCGGCGTGTGTTGTCTTTTGGGTTTCGGAGTTTTGAGCGTTGAACTTTTCGACCTCAGGGATTCAGTTTTGGAAAGTTCGGTCCGTTAAACTGTGCATTGCGGGTGTCATTGTGCGGGTACGGATCGGTACCGAACTCCACACATCTGCTCCTACTAATACATCTTTCCACAGCGTCTTTTCACGGCTTGATAACTCTCCATCACATTCCCAAACCACCGCAGTCAAACCCCTCAGTTCGTCACCATGAGGGAAGTCAACTTCAGCATACCGAACGCGAACAAAGCCTCCGTTGGCATCACTACCGCTCTCTATGATCGCCGCGCTCTAGACTGCACATCTACCCTGCCTCTAATCAACTCGCTGAACCACCTGGCATATCTGACTACCTCCTCCGCGCGCATACGAGACATCTTGACCGTAGATGGAGGCGTCGAACGGCTGGTGTGCATACTGAAGGAGGGCAGGAGCAAAGACATGATGGACATGTGGAAATGGAACCTTGCGTTTCAATGCGTGGTCAACATTGGAGTAAGAGGGTCAGAGAACGTCCGGACACGGGTTGTCGAGGCAGACATGGTCCCAGTCATTGCAACCATACTTGACAACTATCTCAAGGTTATTGAGAAATGCCGGGAGAAGGCCGAAGCGGAGACGAAGCGGAACTCGAGAAGTCTCGGCACCTCGGGCAGACATTATCCGCGGGTGTCTGAACAACTGGGACTGTCTTCAGGCCACAGACATGAACGTCACAGACGCCAGGCGCCTCCTCCGATTGAGATTCCGCAGCCTCCCAGTCACGCGCCGACCGACTCACAGGTTATCGATGCGCCCCCAGTACCTCCTACGTTTCCATTCAGCTCCCCTCCTGAGCGCACATCGTTCTCCAGACACCATCATCACCACCACCATCGCAGCCATGAAAGTAGAAGATACGAGACGTTGCCTAGTTCAAGCCGCCAGAATATCCCTCAGCCTCTTGCATCCGCTGGGCCGGTCCTGGAGCCTCCCGAACCTTTCAATATCCGACCAGTCAGAGATGCCGACCGCCTTCCGTCCATGCTACCCATGGCGGTGGGGGAAATTACGTCCCAGCCGGAGTCGCCAACCACACCGAACGCTCTCATCAATATTCCGCCAACCAGCCCAAGAGTTGTGGCAAGCGGAGGCAGGACCCGCCGACGTCCGTCGATCCGCCACCAGCTGTCTATGTCTGGGGACTCGGACGGGGGCCAAGACGAAGAGCTGTTGGCATCTGAGGACTCCGCGGCCGCTGGAGATGCCGTAGAGCCCATCGTGGGTCTCCAGAACGAGATCAACATGCAGGACATCGTCGACAACGAGGAGATGCTAGATGCTGGCGCAACGCCTGTCGGACTGAACGCAGCTCCTTCAGAGGATACAGACGCAGAGACCTTCAACATCACACACAGATCCGCAATCGATGGTAGCCTGATCAACCCAGCGGTGAATCAAGCAGCTGGACCGATGGCGTTCTCCCCCGCCCAGCCCACCATTAACGTCGTCAATGCCACCCCGCAGACGATGCAAGCGAACTGGTACCCGCGCTACATGCAAGACCGCACAATCACAGCCGGCGTCCTAGCCGCCATGCCACGTGACGAGGACGTTCTCATGTCGCTCCAGCTTCTCGCCTACGTCTCCAAATACTGCAATCTGCGCTCCTACTTCCAAGAGTCGCACCTCGTACCAAAACTGAAGATCGGCGCCGATCTGGCAATGCTAGATGGCGAGGCGCCAGCCAAGCCAGCCGTAACGGAGGAGGACGAAGACGAGGAGTATCTGCTCCCTGACGACTTCAATATCTTCCCGCTCGTCGAAAAGTTCACGGTCCGCCACCACAGCCAGGACATGCAGTACTGGGCCGGCGTAGTCATGCGGAATCTGTGCCGCAAGGACGACTCCCGCGGCGGCATCAGACAGTGCGCTTACTACGAGTGCGGGCGGTGGGAGGAGTTTACGCGGCAGTTTGCGAAGTGCCGCAGGTGCCGACGCACAAAATACTGCAGCAAGGAATGCCAGAAGAGCGCTTGGGTCTATCATCGGCATTGGTGCGTTGCGGCGCAGCAATAGGCACTCAAGCCTGTTATGGTGCTAGAGCTCTATAGTATCTCACTGTTTTCACTTGGTCACTTAGCTCGGGGGGCATCTGGCAAGGCGCAATTCCGCGATTGGGATGGAACGACATCAACGATGGCACGACGAAGTTCTTTTGTCTTTGCGACGCTTTGGGCGAGAAATTTAGCAGGAGTTCTTTAGGCAAGGCGGAAAATGTTGCGAACATATTCCTAGCTGGGGTGTTTTTCTTCCTGCTTGTTATGCTTTTGATATAGGGAGCTAGTGTTGAATGCCTGCTGGCTTCGTCTGCGTTGGCTCGTAGCATTTTATATAGCGGCTGCGAATGCAAAGATTGACATCTCGGTCTTGAACTAGCCTCCTTGTTGCTGTCACGTTGTATCTCAGCCCCACAAACCCCCTATTCAAGCGGCTACAGACAATGCGCGGTTTAGTAGCACCAGGCGCATGTGCTGGAAACCGCACGCCCAGCGGCAGAGAGAGCAGCCAGTTGCGTCAAACCTTGGCCAAAAATAGCAGGCACGTGTGGGGAAGAAACGCGCTTGCGCACCTCAGACCTGCAGGACCGGGGGAACGACTGGCGGCTGGATTCTTTTTTCACCTGGCAGGCAAACTGCGGAACTGCTGAACTGCTGCGGCTGTCAGTGATCTCCCGGCATACCAACCGCGCCCAGCAAACGTCCAGCGGTGGTGCGCAGAAGCTTGCGATGGTTGAATTGTTCTCCAACGTTACCCTGAATTTCCGATCGGCAGTCCCTACACGTAACGCGCCTCGGCGTTTCAACTACCCTAGAGTTGCGGCTCGCCGGCCGAAGACAATGCTCACTACATCCTCATGAGAACCGTCTAGACTGGAGCAATGGCTGGCATCGATAATCAATCCGAGGATGGCGGTACGGGCATGCGAAGACGGCACTCCTCGCAATACGACGAAGACGGAGTAACAACCGAAGGGCAGGATAGCGGGTCGGTTTCGCCCTACACTGTCGACGATGGCAGACGAATACCGGCAGGCAACCATGACGAGAGTACGGCATCCACTTCGACAAGCGTAGATGCAGCTACGACGTTCTCGCCCCAACCTGGCTCCAATGGTGGCCAACTGCCGCGCGTCAGGTTCTCTACGGACGTCGAGAGAATCCCAGCTTCCAGTACCGGCACAGACAATCTAGGTCTAGATGGCTCAGACGAAAGGGCGGCACCTGGTCGTGGATCTCTCTCCCAGAGACGAGCAAGCCCACCGGGTCTCTCTATAGACACAAGCGGAAGCAGTGCGACTGCAGGATCGTCAAGCCTTCCCGGACAGGGCCCGGTGCTGTCACCTTTAAGCCCCAGGTCCCTCAACACTGCTGGGAACAGATCGGGAATGTCGCCCATGTCGCCTTCGAGCCGGTCTCGAGGGTACTCTCTGCGCAGCTCGCTCTTCCGGAAGCACATTAGAGACAGCTCGCCAGGGGATGGGTCGGTCATTGAACTCCAGGAAGCTGGCTCATCGAATAGCTCTGCGCCATCGCGCCCTGCCTCCAGTAGGGGGCAGTCCAAGAAACACCCAAGC
The DNA here is from genome assembly GCF_000281105.1 of Coniosporium apollinis CBS 100218. NCBI lineage: Eukaryota > Fungi > Ascomycota > Dothideomycetes > Coniosporium > Coniosporium apollinis. Next base: position 49,912 of record NW_006913324.1, on the reverse strand, counting down.
GCAACCGTCACGATAGCGCCCGCGTTCGATGACCATTCAGATCTATCCAACCGCTCGGAGAAGAAAACCAGAGGCGTACAGGGCATATCTGCGTTACCAAACTATCACTCCAGGATACAGAAGCGAGCACGCGGAAGTGGCTTGACGCAGAAGATCAAAGCAGCATACCAGCAGGTGCGGAAAACGGTACTCCGCCTCCACGACACACCGCCAAGCAAGGATGGCAGACACATCGACTTGGACGCCACCAGAAAGAGTGCCCTTACAGACGAAAGGACGGGCAAATCGTACATTGGGAACAGCATTCGCTCCAGTCGGTACACAGCGTGGAACTTTCTGCCCCGGCAGCTGTTCGCTCAGTTCTCCAAGCTCGCCAACTTCTATTTCCTTTGCGTATCTATTCTGCAGATGATACCCGGTCTCAGTACCACAGGAACATTTACCACCATTGTCCCTCTCCTGTTCTTCGTAAGCATATCGATGGGGAAGGAAGGATACGACGACCTTCGGAGGTACAGATTGGACAAGGAGGAAAACAATCGGAATGCCTCCGTCATGCAAGCTTACCAGCCGACGAAGACTGCTGCATTGGACGTAGAGCGGTCTCCCTCGACTTCGCTTGGGCCGATCCAGTGGGCATCGAAAAAATGGAGAAACCTCCAAGTTGGAGATGTGGTGAAGCTGGAGCGCAATGAAGCTGCACCGGCGGATTTACTAATCCTCTACGCTAACGGCGCCAACGGAATAGCGTATGTCGAGACAATGGCTCTAGACGGTGAAACGAACCTCAAGAGCAAGCAGACCACACCCTCTCTGGCGCGGATCTGCAAGGATGAGGAGTCTGTCGCCGCTTGTAGAGCACACTTTGTAGTGGAGGACCCTAACTTGGACCTCTACAGTTTTGAGGGCAAGGTAACGGTCGATGGCGAAACGTCTCCACTCACGAACACGGAGATCATCTACCGCGGAAGTGTACTCAGAAACACACCAGAAGCTATCGGCATGGTCATCTACACCGGCGAAGAATGCAAGATCCGCATGAACGCGAACAAGAACCCCCGCATCAAAGCGCCCAGACTGCAAAGCATCGTCAACAAGATTGTCATTCTCATCGTCCTCTTCGTGCTCGCTCTCGCCACGTTCAATACCGTGGCGTACCAGTTCTGGTCACGCAGGGTCGAGGACGAAGCTTGGTATCTCACCGAGGCTCAGGTCGCAGTCTTCCCAATCCTGGCGTCGTTCATCATCATGTTTAACACTATGATCCCGCTGTCGCTCTACGTCAGCTTGGAAATTGTCAAGGTTTGCCAGATGTTCTTGCTCAACGATATTGATATGTATGATCCGGTTTCCGATACGCCGTTTGAAGCCCGGACTTCGACTATCAACGAGGAACTGGGCCAAGTCAGGTAGGGCGCTTCGTATATTCGTACGAGTCAAAGCTAAAACTGCTCGCAGCTACATCTTCTCGGACAAGACGGGCACGCTCACGGACAACTCCATGAAGTTTCGCAAGATGAGCGTTGCGGGAACAGCCTGGCTGCACGATGTTGACCTTAGCAAGCCGAACGATAGCAAACTACTCCGACATGACAGGAAGAGGAACAAAGGCAAGAAGCCTGTGAGGAAGAGTCGCCTCTCAGAATCATTCACCATGAAGCCTGCTGGCTATGACGAGATGCCAGACCACGAAACGATCGAGCCGCCAAGTGTCACTACCGGTCCAGATGCTGAGACGGCATGGAAATCATCAGCAAGACCCGAGAAATCACAGCCAGAGCTCCGCACCCGGGAGATGATCCGCTACATCCAGCGCAAGCCTTACACACTCTTTGCTCGAAAGGCGCGGCTGTTCCTGCTCTCTATGGCGCTCTGCCACACGTGTCTCCCTGAAGTTCAAGAGAACGGCGAGATCGACTTCCAAGCCTCTTCGCCTGACGAACTCGCACTCGTGCGTGCCGCCCAAGAGCTCGGCTATCTCGTCGTCAACCGCGAGGTCAACACGCTCACTCTTCGCACCTTCCCCAACGGCACAGACGCCGAGCCCCTCAGCGAGGTTTACACGGTCCTGGACGTCATCGAGTTCTCCAGCAAGCGCAAGCGCATGTCTGTGCTGGTCCGCTTCCCGGACCAGCGCGTGGCTATATTCTGCAAAGGCGCCGACTCCGTGGTCATGCAACGACTGAAGCTCGCGACGCTGGCGAACCAGAAGGTCATCGAGATAGAGGCAAGAGCGAGCAAGAGGAAGAGCTTGGAGGCGCAGGTGGCGATACGACGCAAGAGCGAGCAATTTGAGCGGAGGAGCAGTGTGAATCGGCTGAGTGCATCCATTGGCCGACCGAGCATCGGCGCGCTGGGCCGGTCGAGCTTAACGGGGCAGAGACTGCAGCCTATCCGGGATGAACTGGATGGGTGGCTTCGTGAGAGGGAAAACGACGTGGATGTTTCTTCGGCGGAGGGCGACAGCGTGTACTACTCGCCTCGGCCCTCCGCTCAGCTGGGGCGGAACTCGCTTGCGGGGTCGAGCGCACGAAGCTCGATGCAGCTCGACGAGGAAGAGGATCTGGTAGACGAAGCGTTGGTTGTTGACGAGCCGACGGTAATCGAGCGGTGCTTTCAGCACATCAACGACTTCGCGACCGAGGGACTCCGCACGCTGCTGTACGGGTACCGCTTCCTTGACGAACAGGAGTACCAGGGCTGGAAAAAAATCTACCTAGAAGCCACCACTAGCCTGGTTGACCGGCAAATCATGATCGAGAAGGCGGGCGAGCTGATCGAACAGGAGCTCGAATTAGCGGGCGCCACCGCCATCGAAGACAAGCTGCAGCGAGGCGTCCCGCAAGCGATCGACAAGCTGAGAAGAGCCAACATCAAGATGTGGATGTTAACAGGCGACAAGCGGGAGACGGCCATCAACATCGGCCACTCCTGCCGCCTAATCAAAGACTACTCCTCCGTCACAGTCCTCGACCACGAGGCGGGCGACGTCGCGCAACACATCGGCGCCTCCCTCCTCAGCATCAACACCGGCGAAGTCGCGCACTCCGTCATCGTGATAGATGGCCAGACCCTCGCCATGATCGACGCCGACAAATCGATCCAGGCGCTCTTCCTCGAGCTCGCCATCGTCGCCGACGCAGTCGTCTGCTGCCGCGCCTCGCCCAGCCAAAAAGCCAGTCTCGTCAAAGCCATCCGCAAAAAAGTGAAAAACTCAATTACTCTCGCGATTGGGGATGGCGCAAACGACATCGCCATGATCCAGGAAGCGCACGTGGGGATCGGCATTACAGGCAAAGAAGGGCTACAAGCGGCGCGCACCTCGGACTACTCGATCGCGCAGTTCCGCTTCCTGACGAAGCTGCTGCTCGTGCATGGAAGATGGAACTACATCCGCACGTGCAAGTACACGGTTGGCACGTTCTGGAAGGAAATGCTATTCTACCTCACTCAGGCGATGTACCAGCGCTGGGCGGGCTACACGGGAACAAGTCTGTACGAGCCGTGGAGTCTGAGCATGTTTAATACGCTGTTTACCTCGCTGCCTGTCATCTTCCTTGGTATCTTCGAGAAGGACCTTGCTGCCGCCACGCTGTTGGCTGTGCCTGAGCTCTACACGAAGGGCCAGCGCAACGCCGGGTTCAACTTCAAGATCTACCTCGGCTGGATGTTCACCGCGGCGTCGGAGTCCATGATCGTGTTCTTCGTCATGCTCGGGCTGTATGGCGGCGCGCTGTTCACGCTGGACAACGGGCTCTTCGCCATGGGCGCCCTGACATACTCTGCCGCCGTCATCATGATCAGCGTCAAGCTCCAGGGGCTCGAGATGCACGACAAATCCATCATGGCGGGCATCAGCTTCTTCTGCTCCGTCGGCGGGTGGTTCTTGTGGAACATCATCCTCAGCGAGACGTACCACAACAACGTCATCTACAACGTCAACGACGGCTTCGTGGACCGCTTCGGCAGGAACCTGCTCTGGTGGCTCGCACTAGTGCTCATTCTGATCAGCTGCGTGGCGTTTGAGATTGCGGTTGCGAGCGCCAGGGCGGCGTGGTGGACGACGGATGTGGATGTTTTTAGGGAGTTGGAGAGGGATCCCGGGACGAGGAGGAGGTTCGAGGAGGCTGCGAGGTTGGAGTTAGAGGGGAGGATGGGTGGGGCTGGTGCGCATGGGGTTGGGAAGCGCAGTGGGGAGGGGAAGAGACTGAGTAAGGAGGAGCAGGAGAAGAGGGAGGGGGAGGTCAGGGAGATGCTGAGGAGTAGGCTAGGAGAGCCGGAGGAGGGGAAGGGAGGGGATGGATTTTTGGAGAGGCCGAATGTGGAGGCTGGGGAGATGTGGGAAAGGGGCTTTGGAAGCGTGAGGAACGGGAGTGTGCGGTGACGCTATATGAATTGTGAAGATGTTATGTATCACTGCATCAGAGGTGTTCGGCAAGAAACACGATGTGAGGACGGGAGAGTGCTATACGACTCAAACTTTAATCCGAAAAACTCTATATACAACAACTTTGTATACAATATGAGGACGACATGCTTGAAGACACACGACCTGATTTCCGCCCGGCTGTACCTCGGTCAGTTCGATGACATCTGCCACCTTTTGCCTGATGCCCATCTGGATTCTAATCGGCTGCTGGTGATAGGTGGGTGCGAATGCCTCAGTCACATGTTGTCCGTGAGCGGCTCCGGAGCTCCATTCTTGTTTCAGAAACAGCAATTGATGTGTTTTCTCCCTTTATCTTGCCTTTCTTACGATGTTACTTTTTTCCCACATTCCGAGATCCTCTCCGGTTCGCAGCCGGTGGGAACTCCGACGAAAAGCCAATGATGGGAAAGGCTTGGAAAAAACAACGGCGAGGCCTGGTCGCGTGCCCGCCCTGTGAGAGCTCTCGGAAGGGGAGCTCTTTACTCGATCTCATCGAGTCACACGGGCTATCACCACCAGCCTATCACCGTTGACGCACCCTACTTGTTGCTTGATAGGCCTCCTCACGGAGGGACGCGAGATAAGGGACTCTGCAGCTTCTAGCGCGTCGTCTCTTTCCGCTGCCGCGCCCGGAGGACCCCAGAACCCCCAAAGTCAACGGCTATCAACCATTGTATCGCCCATCGTATGGTTCCGACGGAGAAAAAATTGAGCTGTAGCTCTGCGGGTCTAGAGTAGCTATGGGCCGTAAATCCTCTATCTGCAGGCGCCTGAGCTGGATAGCGCGCCTCACACCGCAAGTACAAATGGCACAGCTACCCCTCCTGACCATGCCGTCGAGCTGCAAGGACGTCTTGGTCGTATCCCAAGCAGATCACCCTGCGCGGCACCTCTTCCGTCGTCGCAGAGATACGAAAGATCTGGTCAGGAGGACAGCCAATCTTTGACCTCGCCTGCAACCCTATCAGCCTCCCTCCACACCCCAGCTGAGCCACCGTCATACCGCATCTGAGACACTCAGATTTTCTCTTTAGAGGACTTTGCAGAGACTCTTCTTTTCTTAGTTTGTTAGATCAGAATCTCCGTAGTCATTGAGCTTCCGTCGCAATGGAGAAAGTCAAGAGTTCTAAGCTCGCTCATTGGACGGATAAGCTTGCCGTGTCGAGCGAGCCCGGCTTGAGCAATACACAGCTCTTGCTCACGAACCACGACTTGAAACCTGTCGAGCCTGAGCGTCGACAATGGGGGCCCTGGAACTTCGTCGGATTCTGGGTTGGTGAGTGACATACCTGACTCTCATCTCAAGTCCTCATCGAATGGGCTGGTAAATATGCCTTCCTCCTTCAGCAGCTAACTATGAGTTACAGCTGATTCTTTCAACATCAACACTTGGATGATCGCGTCTTCCTCGCTTGTTGTCGGACTCTCGTGGTGGCAGGCCTGGATTTGCGTCTGGGTTGGCTACGCTATCGCGGCTTGCTTCATATGCATGACTGGTAGAATAGGTAAGCGGACCCATTCCGCAGGGCGGATCTGCCGCTATATTGCTACCTCCTGCTGATACTCTCTAGGTGCCCAGTACCACATCAGTTTCCCAGTCGTTGCCCGATCTTCCTTCGGCATATGGGGCGCGCTATGGCCTGTCTTCAATCGAGCCGCAATGGCATGCATCTGGTACGGTGTGCAGGCTTGGATTGGAGGTACTTGCGTCGGTCTCATGATCCGGTCTATCTGGTTAAGCTGGGTAAGTTGGTGCGAGATTGAATTTCCAGCTGCAAGTACTAATACTTCTCCAGGCCAATGTCCCCGATGGCATGCACAGCAGCGACCCAGAGCTGTTCAACACCAGGACGTTCGTGGGCTTCTTCCTGTTCTGGGTCGGCTCTTTACCGTTCATATATCCACCAGTCCACAAGATCAGGCATCTGTTCACCGTCAAGGCCTACGTCGTCCCAACCGCCGGCATCGCTTTCTTCATCTGGGCCATCGTTAGAGCAAAGGGTATCGGTCCAATCGTGCACCAGCCCAACACCATTCATGGATCCGAGCTCGCATGGGAGATGGTCAAGGGCATAATGAGCTCCATCGCCAACTTCGCGACGCTGATCGTCAACGTAGGTTGCCGTATCTTTCAAAGCAGCAATTTCAACCAAGTACTGATCTTCTTGTTTCAACAGGATCCCGATTTCTCTCGTTTCGCCAAGAAGCCTAAAGACGCACTCTGGTCCCAGTTGTTCACCATTCCCATCGGATTCGCTCTGACCTCGTTCATTGGTATTATTGTCTCCTCGTCGTCGGTGGTCATCTTCGGCACTGCGATCTGGAACCCCTTGGACCTTCTGGAGCAGTTCCTGAACGAGCCAGGCGTCAGTGGCGGTGCGCGGTTTGGCGTCTTCATCATCTCTGCTGCCTTTGTTCTCGCTCAGCTGGGCACCAATATTGCCGCCAACTCCGTCTCGGCCGGTACGGACTTGACTGCCCTACTTCCCCGATACATCAACATCCGCCGCGGCGGCTATATCTGCGCCCTCATCGGTCTAGTCATGTGCCCATGGTAAGTCTCAGTCCCCTTCCAACCCCTTTACCGAGCACAGTTAACAACAACCGAAAGGAACCTCTTCAAGTCGTCCAACCAGTTCACGACGTACCTCTCCGCCTACTCCGTCTTCCTCTCCTCAATCGCCGGCGTGATCATCTGCGACTACTACCTCGTCCGCAAAGGCTATCTTGAGATCAAGGAGCTCTACTCCGGCCGCAAGACCGACGCCTACTACTTCACCTTCGGCTTCCACTTGCGGGGCTACATCTCCTACATCCTCGGAATCGTCATCAACGTCGTTGGCTTCGTGGGCGCCATCGGCGTCGACGTCCCTATCGGCGCGACGTACATCTACAACGTCAACTTCTTTGCGGGATTTATAGTCGCCAGCGGGTCGTACTATCTGCTATGCAGGTTCTTCCCGGTCCCGGCGTGCAGTGATACGTGGTTGGAGGTCGGGGATGAGATTAGGAACGTGTCGGTCGTTTATGATAATACGAGTGACGAGGAACATAATGCGGGTGCTAAGGCTGCCGAGGCGGCGTCGATGAGCAGGGCTTTCTAGTGGAGCTGTGTGAGTTATTATGAGAGGGTAGGGTTTGGACAAAAAGGGGATCTGAGGCGGGTTAGTCCTTTTCGGTATGGCGGGGTACGTTGCCACGAGTTTCATGATACCATGTTCGCGTTGTCGTCAGAGGTGGGGAGGGTAGGTTCGTAGAGTGTATAGATATTGCAATGCAGCACGCGTAGTTGGCTTGAATCTGCATTTCAATATAGACTTTTACTGTGAGGAAGATCAAACGGTCGCTTGAGCCAATTATGTAAATTCTCATTAAAAGACTGATGGTTTCCCGGTCTCTTTCCTCGTGGTCTCAGGACTTCTGAAGCCCCGACGCTCGATGTTCAGCTTCACGCAACCCAAAGTCAACCGAATTAATGCCATGTTCTCCTGCTTTTCCGCCGCCTTGGAAGCCGTTTACGGGCCTACTTCTAGCTCTTAGCTGGACCTTGCATTGCCGCCCACTTGCCGCACCCCCTCCGCCAAGACTGTGGGGAAAGCGGGAGTCCAGGGGCACTTAAAACGCTCCGACGTCATCGGCGTTTACTAGAGTAAACATACAAGATCACATCCCTCACTGTGCAGCTGCATCCTGGAGCACATTTGGTGGGGAAAAGGTAGGACGGGGGTTTTAGCTTCCTCGTAGCATAGACATGGCGGGGCCATTGACGTCGTCCCGCTTCCCATGGTTTGAGTGGAGGTGATATAGAAGTCTTGAGTAGTAATTCTTTCCCCTCCATTTGTTACTGTCCAAACCGTCTCGAGCTTCATAGTCCATCGTTGTGGTATTATCAATCGGCCTCCATCATGGCCAGCGTGACAACCGTAAACCTCCTAGCCCTCGCGACCTCCCTCCCCTACGCGAACTACCTCTCTACCCTCTCCACCAACACCACGACACCCACCTTCTCCTTCCTGGCCTACAACTCTACGTTCAGCACCTCTATCCTCGCTCCCAATGCTACAGCACGCTTGCTCCACTCCTTCCCTGACTGGGAGCCCTTCCACGAAGCCGGGGTCTACGATCGGGGCACTAACTCCATGTACATAACCTCAAACTACAACATCCCATCCGGCCTCTCGAATCCCATTAACATGACGATCGTGAGCCTGGACGACTACAGCATCCGCTCAACGCGGTACCCCGGTATCCACGAGCCAAACGGAGGGACATCGTACTACCCCCCTGGCAGCAACCCCAACACGACGGACCCACTGCTCCTCTTCTGCGATGAGGGCGACTTCGTTCACGCCTCCGCCCTCACAACCCTCGATCCCTCCACAAACACCACAACCGTAATCCTAAACAACTACCTCGGCCGCAACTTCTCTTCCGTCAACGACGTGCGCCAGCACCCCGAGACCGGGGACCTGTGGTTCACAGACGCCGACTACGGCTACTTCCAGTATTTTCGGCCGGCGCCCACGATCCCCAAGCACGTATACCGGTTCTCTCCCTCGACGGGCGAGATCCAGGTCGTCGCCGACGGCTTCGTGCAGCCCAACGGGCTGGAGTTCAGTCCGGACTTCCAGACCTTCTATGTCAGTGACACGGGGGCTGTGGGGTTTGAGCGGAACTTCACGCGGCCGGCGACGGTGTATGCGTTCGATGTTGTTGACCAGAAGGTCTTGAGGAATAGGCGCGTCTTTGCTTATCCAGATAGTGGATTCCCGGATGGTGTACACACGGATACGGCGGGGAATGTGTGGGCGGGTGTTGGGGACGGCGTGCATATCTGGAATGCGGAGGGGACGCTGCTGGGAAAGTTGCATATCGGCAAAACATCGAATAATTTCGCGTTTATCCCGGGAGGCGTGCTGGTTTTCTCCAATGACGATTTGTGGCTTGTGGAAGGGTTGGCTGTTAATGGGCGGGAGGTATGTTTGGATTTTGGGGTGTGTGATTGAATGTGAAGGGAGGTGTGGTTATCGAGAGGCCTGGGGGAGCTTTGGAAGCACTGTGGGGCCGCAAAGGAGTGACGCTTGTAACGCCAGATGTAAACTCTTAGTTCGTGGTGTCTGAACAGTATGCTACGTTGGAGATCTAATACGAATCAGCTTCCACATGCATCATCTCACGTCGAAAACGTAACGTACATGTAACATCCTTCATACAAGCAAGTAGCAGCCCCAGAGAGGATTCAAGGCCCAACAATCAGCTCATCGTTCCTTCCACCTCCCAAACCGATTCCACTCCCCATAGAGCCCCCTCCAAACCGCCCTCCCCGGCCCATCCATCCCCGCACTCATTGCCCTCATCCCCTCCAACCCCACAACATCCATAGCCACCCACAGCCCCGGCTGCAGTCTCTCCCTCACACCCTCCGCCACCTTCCCCCTAAGCTGGAGGCTGCAATACTGCATCAACACAAGCGGAATATACTGCCCCACATATTCCCTCGCCTTCTTCGTTTCGTCCGTCAGGGCGGCATCGTCGTGCTTCCGCTTGCGCGAGACGGAGGAGACGGTCGGGGAGCAGAGCGTTGTAAGGAGGCGGGCGTAGGCCGTTGCGTGCTTTTGACCTAGGAGGGGCTTACGAGAATCGAGCCAGGGTGGTAGAGGGAGAGCGGTGCTGTGGCGGCTTTCGGGGATGTAGAGGCAGCTTAGGAGGGCTTGAAGGAGGGGCATGAGGATGTGGAAGCGGCCGCCGAGCTTTGTGCGGCGGATCGAGATGAGTGAGTGGGTGATTGAGCAGAGGCGGAGATAGATAGCACTCGCGTGTTCGGTGGGGAGAATGGGAGCGGAGAGAGAGGAGAGGACTGTGAGGGACGCGAGAAGGGTGTCGACGGCGTATTGTGTGATTGGCCAATGCTACAACTAGTTAGTGTCAATCAGGAAAAGACACTTGAGCCAACATACCTTCTCTTGTAGGACAGTCATGATGCATTCTGCCAACAGGTGGAAGCGGCGGATATCCGGGACCCTTGGGAGAAGGGCGCAAAGGGAGGTGAAGAGAGAGCAATCTGTTGGTGAAGGCGTTGCTCCCGGGCTTTGCTCGGCATCCTCGGATGACTTTGAAGAGATGCGTCTGGACAGTCGGATGATGGAATGGATCAACTCCAGAGATTCTGGCGAGGGTATCTGCCCGTCGTCGCGGTCGTGGAGCAGATTGACAACAACTCTCTGATGTTCAACGGGGATTTCTTGCAACGCGTCCTGGAAGTTTCGTACAACTTTGCGATAGTCCCGAGCGGACAAATCTGATCGCGTTAGTTCTCTGGGCTGTCAAGCTACGTCCGTGGACCATACCCCTGCGTAGAACGCTGCGCGACAAACCAACGTACGCTTCCAGATGATCCTGCAGGTGTCTCTTTCCGGCCAGCTGATGTATCAAAACCCACGCCGAATCCTCCAAGTCAAGCTTGGGTGTCTCTGTAGAGGGCGACATTACGATCTTTGCGTACTTATTCCATGCAGTCTCCAGAGGACTGAGAGGGTCTGTGCATGTTCAGCGTTGCGTTCATTAGGGATTGAGGTGTCCACGTACCATGCTGATCGTCAGTGACGCGTGGCAGTTCAATAACAGCACCCACAAGGGCCTTAAACTCATGGCCGACGAACAGCTCTTCATTCTCGGGCATATGGTCCTGTTCACTAAGCCCAGCCTGTAACGCAGACAAATACTTTCCAGTCCCGTTGTGTTCGGAAGACGGTACGTTGTCGTTAACCAATAGCGGGACCGCCTGCCGCAACAGCATAGCTATGCCAGGGTGTCCGGTAGGAAAGCCTTCATCGTGGATGTAGCTAAGCAAGCTGGTGCGTAGACCGTCAATATACTGCTTGCTTCGTTCCTGTTCCTTGGTGGCCAAAACATGCTGCAGAGTCTGCTGTACAAGTGCTCCAAGTAGCTCGACTAGTGTCGGCTCTTCCGCAACGTCTTCGTTGTTGAGAGTGCTCGCTAGGACTACCAGCTCTTTCGAATCAACACACAGCTTGGCTGTGGCATTTGGGACCTCCATTAGCTTCAACATGACGCTGAAGTGATTCGCAAGCTCGGTCGGTTTGCGCTTGCCCCTTGCACGCTTAGCGATTTCCAGAGCCTTGTCCAGCACAGCTTCTCTGTATTTGCGACCCATAGCAGCAAGCGGGATCCGATGAAAGCACCGCTCGGAGAAACCGACGACATCCCAGCGCAGGCTTTCGTCTTCATCTGAGAGATCCTTAGCTGAGCCCCCCTCCACGAGAACCTGAAATAGGTCATCTGTATACAATTAGCTTCATCCAGTTTCGCGAACCGGTTGACATACCTCTAACAGCCGATGGGGCGTTGGTACAGACGGAGTCAATCACAGCATCGAATGCGGAAGGCGGCGCCCCGTAAGTCTGGACTTGCTTTGCAATGAAAGGCGACGAATGCTCCTCCAGCGCACACCAATACACCAGATCGAAGAAATCACGACGCGGCTCTGATTCAAGGAATCTGTAGGTGATAAGCACTAATGCAAAACAGCGCTAGGGCGTATGCTTACTGAAATACGTCAGGAAAGCGGACGAACTGGGACGCGAAACTCAGTACTAAAGCCGCATGCTTTACAAAGTCCTTTGCTTCATCTGAAGCAGTATCCTTGATCGCATTATAGAAGGGACGTCCAATTGGCCCGTATTGAGGTTCAAAAAGGGTCTGAATTGCGGCATTCAGCGCTTCGGTCGCTTTTACTCGTAAGTCAGAGCCTGACGCAAAGCTGTGGACCATGATGACGAGGAACGAAAAGGCGTCAACGCGCATACTGTGGTGGTAAAGTTCCAGACTATCAAAGCGTTCCGGTGATATCGGATTCTCAAGGCATTCAAACGCTGCGTTTACCAGTGGAAGGCGTCCTTGGGCGTGCCACGCGATCTCACATTGCGCTTCGAGAGCGGAGTCGTCAACAAAAGGAAGCAGAAGCTCATGTAAACGACCCAAGATACGCCATGTGCTTGGCAGAAGCTCGCAGCATTTGATCGTTGCGTCCGCAGCAAGTTTGCTCAAATCATTGAACAGACTCTGAAGTTGAGGAACAAGTTCCTCAAGCAGTGAGTCTGATTGAAGCGCACCTAGCATGGCATCGAGGACAACGTGGCTGGCCGCCGCGCTCGCCCAAAGGTGCCGCTCACCCGAAGGGAGGCAATCCAGCAAATGCTTCCGTCGAGGGCCCCCGGAAAACAAGTTAGAGGATGAAGAGATGCTAGGCTCTCCATCGTCTAGCATCGCTATCTTATCGTTCTCTTCGATCGACTCACGGAGCTCGTGGAGGGGGGACCCATAGCTCGTCAGCTCCTCTGCAATTTGCCTGCCAGTGAGCGAAGCCTCAAGTAGCGGTCGCAGGGCTTTGATGAGCTCTGAATCTTCCCAGATCACCGGCCGTCGGCCTGGAATCGGTGGGCGATCGGAGACATTTTGCTCTTCTACATCCGTCAACCATACAGACAATCGGTGTTCTAGCTGCGCTTGCCATACTGTCAGAAAACCGACAAGGTTCCTGTTGCGAGCGTATGCCTGCATGAGTGGTATGAGAATGGATTTAATAACGATCCTCCATGGTGTTTCCTGGGGGTTCTGATATACGTCACTCGGAAGGTCCATTCTCGACACGGCATCCGCTAAACCAGTCGTGACTGTGGGGATTGATATCTCATCGCGATCAGTTTTGCTAGGCTTGCGCCTATTGATGAAGATGTCTGGATCAAGGGCAGTAACTTTAGCGATCAGACTCCACCGGACGTCCCGAGTAACATCACTGGCATGGAGGTTTCCAGAGTGTCCGTCTATTACAATCTTGAGAACATTCTCATCAAGAGACATCCTCCTTCTGATGATGACGTCTAGAAGGCTTTCCAGAGTCCGAGCTTGCATTTGCGCGAGAAGAGAGTTAGGAGCTCCGGGCTTGGTCGCACATGTACAATCCATGAGCACTGTGAACACATGGTTTATCCAAGGTGCCTCAGTATGTTTTCGCTTGATAGTCAGGTTGGGAGAACATCGAATGGCTACATCGAATAGCAGCGGCATAGCGCCGAAGGCGATCTCTGTCTTCTGCAGACTCTCCTCTGCGGTAGAGTGGTCATTCGGGGCGCTAGCTACTATGTAAGACTTGATTGGCTGTAGTCGCTCGCGCAGGGTGTCGTTGGGAGCCGTCTGCCGTGCAGTTTGTGCAGTTGACGTCCTGTCTTGGGGGGCCGCAAAGTACGCTGTACGGGACGGGATAAACAGATGCCTTGCCAGCAGCTGCTCAAGCTGACGGATCGATTCTTCTTCGTCCTTAATTAGAGCTCGTTGGCTGTTGGTCCCTTTGGAGCCGTGCATAACAACGGAGAGTAGCTGAGTGACGGGTACAAGGCATTCTGACGAGAAGACTGCGGCAGAAATCTCAGACTCATCGTCAAGATCGAGTGACCTCATGTACCATATGCGTATAACAGAGGATAAATACTGTGCACGTCCCTTCCAGCCCTCTAATGGATTCTGGGCTTGTGCGAAGCTCCGGATCATATTGCATAGCGCAACAATCCATAGTTTGAGTATGAGCGCTGCTTGCGCGGTGTCGGTCCGTAAGACTGCCCTCATGTGCGCGGATGCGACTGTCCCATTGTCATCCTGGCTTGATGGAGAAGACTGCTCATGGATAGCTTCGACAACGGCCGCAATGCACTTAAACAGTTCCGTGACGGACTTCATAGTACGTGTAGTTGACTTCGTAGTAACAGGCTCCTTAGGCGATCCGTTGTGCCGCTTTCGCTTCTTGGACGGACGAGGCTGCTCTTCCAGAGTAGCACTCGATCCCGATGTGCTTTCACGTCTGGTAGATGCTGGTGCATCTTGATCGACCGAGTCAGTGATCCATCCGCCTCTGGCGTCCTCGGCAAAATTCTCCAGCAGAGCTCTCTCCAATACCAAAAGAAACTGGGATCCGTTGAGCAGTTTGGCCGCATTCGACGTGGGAAGTGTATATAGAAGCCCTGATAAAAGTTTCCATGCTCTTGCGCTCGCCCTCGCTGTGCGGCCCACCTCGTCCTTTGCCTTTAGTTTTTCAAGCAACCAGCGGAGCACCCATTCCGACCTGCTATGGAAGCGCTGTTTACTGAGAGCAGGACGAGTGTTTTCATCTGCTCCTGCAAGAAGCTCTTCGAGCCCAACTATCTGGGCGGCTTGGGATAATTGCTCGTCGAAGCTGGCAAAGTCCTGTTCGAGGGAGAGCAATTTCTGCAGTGATGGAGTAGCGACGGGCTTCTGCTGAATCGTTAGTAACTGAGAGGGTAGTTAGAAACAGAGAACTGGAACTGGCCTGCGTGTCGGCCGCCATATCGTCTGGTACTTCCGCTCATTGTCCGCTTGGGCGCAAAGCTCTAAACCGACACCAGATGAAGCTGCTCGGAACTTTTTTTGAGCTTGGGCCACAGCGAACGCCAAGCTTCAACGTCAAACTCGGGATGCGCCGCAGAACAACAGGGCAGCCGAACTGTCAACCAGCATCCTTCCTCACGCGAACACCTCAACAGCACCTCCGCTTGAGCTTCCGAAGGCCAATTCCACCTACCCGAAGCTTCCCAATAGCCATCATGGCCGAACGCACATCCACACCACCCTCCCCCGTCACGCGGACGAACCGGCCCATGAGCGAGGCGCTGTTGAACGAGAAGGTGCGTATCCTAAGCCAACGCTTGCCACAGCAGTCATGGGAGCTTCCAGACGCCTCCACAGATGCAATTGAGAGCCATGCGAGCTCTCGTGGAGCTCCTCGTCTCATTAGTATCTCTGGATTCCGCTATCAAGCTCAGCGCTAATACCGGTTTATTCCTAGTGGGACCGCTGCCTCTCCTCCATGCTCATTCGCTCCGGCCTCGGTCTCTCCTTCGGCGTCGTCTTCTCCGTTCTGCTCTTCAAAAGGCGCGCATGGCCCGTATGGCTTGGGACGGGTTTTGGCGCTGGGCGAGCTTGGGAAGAGTGTGATAACGTAAGGACACCCCTTGCAGGCTTGAGGCGCTTTGGATAGGCGGAGATAAAGGCACGTAATAAGAGCTGACGTCGTCGTGATAGTCGTTCAAGCATGCGGCCGCTCCAACAAAGGATGGTTTGAGGGTGCTGAGGCCGTGAAGCGTCACGTACAGGGAGGGGGGGCAGTAAACATTAACGGCACAGGCATGGACAGGTGGAGCTAGGATAAGATACCTATCATAGCAGTTGTCAGCGCGTTGTACAATACTCAAAAGATCAGACAACGGCAATGGAGGTTGTACATATTGCTAACGAAGCTTGGATATCCACATGAACGCCCTCAATGAGCAGCTAACAACGCAATATCAGCTAACAACGCAATAAGTAATGAGTAGCTTCGTCCATGTGGTCCAATCTCGTCTATCACATTGCCTTATATAGGTAACCCCGTTTCCTTAAAGTTCCAAGCTTTGTGGTATGTAACATCAGAGAACGAGTTCATGGACCCAGCAGTCATCTCATACTTGCGTCCCCCGCTTCCTCGGCGAAGCGGTAAAGTCTCTGCGGTACGGAACGTAAGGCTACGGATCCGTCGAACCCCAACCGCAATTCTAACCGTACCTCGCGCTTGGCCCGAACACAATGATGACGCTATACATCCAAAGTCGGCAGACAAAATCTGCAGCGGTTCTGCTCTGTCCTAGAACACGTGTCCCGATATGAGAAGCGAAACATAGTGGCGTTGTAGCGGAGACCCACATGCGAAGATGGCTGAAACCAGATCCCAACCGCACAAGGGAAACATGATGGTAGGACTCAGTCTTTGAGACGCTGGTGGTGCGGCGGCGACTGAGTTGGACGGGGTCCGCGGACGTGTAGGCCCCCACAATGACATGTTCGTCTCGCGGTCCAAGGCGTTTCCAGTCCAGCGGAGCATGAGAAAGAGCAATTGCACCCTTGGGGATCGCTATCGGGCCATGGAGACTGCCCGAAGAAAGGGCAGTAGAAGCTCTGCTATTAGGAGCTGGCTGGTCCGCTGGCAACGACGATGCGATAGAGAAATTCAGCGTTGTCGTGGTGGTGCTGGTGGTGCTGGTGGTGCTGGTCATTATCAGAATAGGTTGCTGCGACTGCGCGAGTGTAACCATTGAATCCTTTAATCATTACAAGGGAAAATTTGAGCATCTAGATTGATACATATTTCTCTCATCTTTTTTCACTGTCGATAGTATGGTTTGCAGCTCCCTGGTGCTGGAGTTCACTACTGTCATACTCTATGTGCAATTTCTGTCACCTTCTCCCCATTCCCAGTTCAAGACCCGACATATGTGCTGCCACCGACTGAGTAACAGCGGCGAGTTTCTTTCACACCGCAGTTCTAGCAGGTCTTCCAACCAGTATCGCCTATATTCAAAGATGTTTGGCACAACCCATCCAAATTCTGGTCTGACATCCAGCTGATCGCGAGCTAAAACTCGCAGTCCGAGACGGCATGGTCCTGCGTCGGAGCTGTGGATGTTGCTCTGCTATTAAATCATATATACTGCTTCTTGGTGATACTGCCGGCTGTAGAGGCTATGCCACCGAAACCAATGCTGCCCACGCTTCCCTGACGCAATAGCCAAGTCACAAACCGTATCCATGATACGTCTCTTCTGTTACGGCTTTTCTCTTGTCTTCTGTCTCCTCGCAGCCAAATGATACAAGGGTAATGGTTTTAAGGATACAGGAGAGAACGTCGCAATTAGCATTAAGGTCGTTATTGTCTAAATCTGCGTGGGAGAAGAGGTTACAACTTACCCCAGCGGACTGTTCCTTTGATGGCGGCCTCGGAGGCCACGCCACTGTCCCGATCGTGTCCCTTGAAGCTGTTGTTCCTACGGCGTCTGCGACCTTCAACGACCCGGACGATCGTTGCGGTTTTGGCGCTTCGGCTACATTGGCGCAAAATGCTAATAGCAGCAACTAACACCACCGGGAGTGCAATCAGGATCCAGACTTGAAAGCCTCGTCTTCTCTCTTTAAAGAACAGCAAACACTGAGAGAAGGACATGACTGACGGTGCCGGCACTGCCGGGCAGTAGTGCGGAACGTCTTGCAAGGGATTATCACGGCTCAGAAACGTCAGAGCTGGTCTGAACAAATCAATGATTTGCGGGCAAATGTGACAGGGTTGTAAACGAAGACGTCGTCCTGCCGTCTATGTATGGGCTCACAGAGTCGATCTGTCACGCGGACGAATGACAGATGGTACCGTGACGCGACGTTATTGATTTTCAGAGTGGCTACCCACCGTACAGGTGATTGCAAGCTTGCTTAGGTAGGATCGCCAGATTCCGAAACGCTGTTGACGGCCTCCAAGGCTCCAAGACGGCTCTGAATTGCCTCATGCTCAACGGTAGTGTCTCCATGGAAGGGATTGTCGGTGTATCTCAGATCTCCGTTGATAAAATGACCGTCATCGAGGCGGTAAGAGTCAGTCCGGCCGCTTCGTACCGTCCCAAAACTGATCGTGCTGCTGATATAACGTCCTTTTCATGCAGCCACCAGAAACCGTACCAAGAGCGAGCGGGCTGAGCGGCTACCATCCAGCTTTTAATGCAGAGATTAGCCGTTGGTCAACCGAGTCACATTACTCCTCGTCCAACGCCTTAACGCTGCGACCTCAAACGAGGGACTGCGTAACCACGGCGGGATCCGCACGAGATCTGACAGTAAGTGCAGCAAGTCGGGTCCTGGGAGCTGAAAAGGTAGTCTAGAGGGCCTTCTGCTCATCCATGATCTGGCGGCTCACGCCCTTCATAAGGCGATCTACTTTTTTGGTGAACGAAGATAGGAGTGGTTGCTTCAGCGGGGGGACAGAGGTGGCTTCCGCAGTCTTTTCAGTCCCAGTGGACAGAGTGCGCTCTAGCCATAGATCGTATGATTAAGTCCTGAGAAGTTCCAGGAAGCGCGCTCCTGACCTTGCGGTGTGAAGATCAGGAATCCTAATGAAACGGGCCGTGGGAGACTTCCGGAGGTTGTCGATTGTTCCTTCGGTGATCACAGGGTGGCGCCAATTCCTTTAGCGTACTTGTCACTGGTTTTGTCCTGAGCATGGTCGGGGCCTTTCTGTGTTGTTCTATGGTTTCTGCAAGCTGTGCAGACCATTATGCGGCGGAGTGAATGGCTAGCTGATTGAGTGGCATCGAGCTCATTCCGGTCAGTTGTCTCGCGAACCCCCGCCACTAGCAGCAGTTGTTACCCAGCATCTGGAGTAACAACTAGTCGGTGTGTTCTTCCGCGCCTGCTTGTGCTTGTGCCGTTGGATGCAGCTTTTGAGGTTTTGATCTGTGATCCGGGTCTCTCCGCCTGTCTCGTGCTCAAGGAGCTGAATAGCCAGCTCAAACGTGCATGTTTCGGCCAGTGAGCCCCACCAAAAAACAACGTTGTTGCCAAATGTATTTCCACACTCTCCACATCCCCTTCACCCCTAATACTCACCCCACGGGCGAACCCGCCCACCGCCACGCTCCCCTGCCGCACATTGCCAAGCCATCCCGCGACCTGGCCATCGTTCGTGGCATGCTGATACATGTTGGTACATACGCGCAAACGACCATACAAAAACTTCTGAGGAGGCGAGGAGGCTTTTGAGGATAAAGGGTCATAACTAACCTTGGTGATGCGGTTGACCGGGTCCAGCCGGGTGCCCCAAACACTGCGAGGACTTCAAAATAAAGAAGCTAGTTGGGCATTGAGGTCTTCATCGTTTGCTGGCATCTTCGGTTCGTAGCTTAGGTTAGAGATCTTCTTAATGGCCTCTTGAACCCAAGGTGACGGGATACCAGCTTCGGCTCCTTCTGCGCGGTGGGGGACGCGGAATTGTCCTGGATCTGCCGTTTCTTCGCTTGCTCAGACATAGTGGCGAAAGTATTAGAACGTTGTGATCGATAGCCCCGATAATGTGGAGTGGCGAGCCCCGTGGATGGAACCGAGATCGTGCACACTGATGACAGCGCTTGTGTGATGAGAGCGGACGATATTGAAAAGCTGCTGAGCGAACAGCCCGAGCAAACGGATGACGCGAAGGTAAGCAGCGAGTGGGCTAAGACAAAGAAGATTCTAGAATAGAAGTCACTAGAAACAATGACTGCTGATGTGCTTTCAGCTCACTAGACTGCAGCTACGTCGCTGGTAGAGAGCGGGGAGGGCCATGGTTGAGCCGCCGCAACATTGTCAGGAAGGTGGCGGAAAGGCGCCCGATGGATTCTTCATTATAGGCCATAGTGGCCTGGCGGCGCCGGGACTGAGGCGCGCGTTGCGGACACTGGTCGCGCATATAGCCGTACAGGCCGCAGACGTAGCATCGCCATGTTCTTACGAAGACATCTGTCATAGCACCTATCAGCGTCGCGCACAGTCCTCGTCGCAGGTCATAGGACAACTCGTAATGCGACCGCTTTCTGCATCGAGACCTATACCCCATATCCGATTGATTGTAACGGTATCGCCGGCTAACAAGGCGCCGAACCATTGCTACCGTAAAAATGCTTAGAACGTCTCCGTTGTCTGAGCGTGTAGCGGGCGGAACGTATATAAAGAGAAGGCCCGTAGGCAAGAGGGATCAACGCCGCGGTTCGCGAAAGAGAGAGAGGCGCCCGGTTAATAGGTCGTAGGCTTATGTGATTCGACGATGGGCTAGTAATAATAAGGGCACCACCCTCTAGGCGTTCGTTAACATTTGGTGTTAATCCTAAAAGTTGAATATTGCATCGTCATCTAGGTTATTTTTCTCCGGAAGATCCTCTTGCCCTTATGCGTTTGCTGTCTCCCGTTCTTCTTGTCCTTTTTTAAGCAGCTCTTAAGAATCGGTCTTCCGTTTCTTGGAGCGGGTTGTTGGTCCCTCTTCTGCTGGGTGTTTAGACGGCGTGGCTGGGGTCTAGGGATTAACTCTTAGAGTTGTAGTAAGTGTGTGCGAAACGCTCTTACGCGTTGGGGTTGCTGTAGAGGGTGTTGGAGTTGGTCTAGGAGCGGTAGAAGGGGTCTCGGCGGTTGCCGATTTGGTTCTAAGCTTTGCAGCAACTCGCTTCTTGTCGAGGGGTTGTATTGATAGCGGCAGGGGGACGAATTCTCACTCTGCTTTGGTGAATACTGTAACCCAAGGGTTGGAGACCGGGCCTTAGGCTCCCACAAACAGCTGGCGATTCACACTATGTACGCTCAGTCCAGCTGGGAGATTGCTGAACCCGCTACCGGTGTGGATGGAGCCGCCACCGAGGTCGTAAAAGAGGACTTCGCCAACAGATGCCTGATCGGCGCTCCAGATGTTGTAGACTACATGAAGCTCAATAGAAAACTGTGGGAAATAAAGGCGGCAAACGGCTTCGGTAGCATTCATCGGGTAATTTGAGTGGCGATGGGCGGCGTGTCCATGAACCTGACCTTTGCAATTTTCGTGTACCCGAACTCTGCGAGAGGTTTTTTGAGCGGATCCTCCTTCTCCTCGAGAGGTATATCGTAACAATCTTCCGTTTACGATATTTTGAAGAGGTAACAATACCAGCGAGCGATACTTTAATTGCGTGGGCGCTGTTGTTGCAACTGTAGCTATGGAAGGTACTCCTGCGAGGAAGGCCGTCAGGGGCGTCCGTGTATTTCTCACAAGGCGATCAAGATCTGGTTGACCGCTGTTCGTACTAGCCTCTAGCAACGTTGCGTGGATTTTGAAGAGGCATCCCATCCGACCGATGCCCTGGGTATTGTTTCATCCAAGAGAACTTCCGAAGTCGTGTAGAAAGCCTTCGCACGGCTGCTTATATGGACGAAGAGGCCTTCAAGCTGTGCAAGGCTCAAAAGATTGGTCGGAGGGAATGCCGCCAGCGCATATTTCGTGGCACTGGTGGTACATAGTCTTCAGGTGCATCTGTGCTGCGAGTGAGCAGTGGAAGAGCAAGGCAAGCAAATTCCAGCGCTCGCTTCAACATCTTCCATAATGGTATAGGCAATGCGGGCAGTGTATCCAGGTCCCGACGATGGTCCCGACGAGGACCGCGCCGACGAGGGCCACGCAAAGCGAGGCAGGAAACCCATACCACGGGGATACCGTGGAGGGCGGAAGGGTAGTAACAGATCATGGTGTCATTGTTTGCATTATGTCCGTGGAACCGAGCTTAGTGTGCTGAAAAGATTTGTCCTGTAAGCGGTGAGAGAAAGACACAACGACTTTGGCAAATACTGTGCCAAGTGGTAGTGTGCGTAGTCAGTACGAAGTGCCAGTTGCTGTAGGCTGATGATGTTGCGAAGAAAAGGTCTTACAGATTGTGCGCATTTTGAAGTTTGGACTGTTAGCGTATTGTTGGTAGGTTGGAAAGTGTGGTAGATTGTGTAGCAGGAAAGGGCCCGAATCATCTCAGCATCCGTCATGTATATTCGGCGTCATTTGTTTCGCCACGAGGGCCGAACGTTTTGGATCCGGGCCCCATGGAGTGTGAGTAACACAGAAGACGTTCCAGCTGTCGTTCGGCTTGCCGTATACCTAGGAACTTGTGGCGGAGACAGACCCGACACATTTTTGAAAAGGAGATCTGCGTCTCCGGATAGATAAATAACATCTTCGCCTAGCTATTCTGCGCTTCTTTGCTGTCTTGATTTGCTGCTTTGATTCGCCATCGGGACGTAGTTCTCTTCCCTCTTTTCAAGATACATTGCGCCGATTATAGCACAGCAGGCAGCATCTCTTGCGCTTGCATACTAGTATGCTGGCATTATGTTGGTTCGATGTGACTGTGATTAGACGCTGGTATCTAGAGATGTTATGTTCGTTCTTGCATGCAGCACGTGCTGGTATGTCGTTATACTGAGCAACTCGTCTTGTAGCTAGATACAGCAAAAACATTGTGTGTGGGACCATGGCTTTTGAAGGCGTGCACGGGGTCGAAGCTACGTAAGGTAGAAGATCGAAGAACCGGAGCCGGTGAGACCTGGAGTCAGCAGTTAGTACAGAGCTTGAGTGCGCGTGAAGTTGAAGTTACGAACCAGACGGTATTGTAGCCGTGCGGGAATGAGAGTGAAACAGGACTGGGATGGTAAACGCGGTATGTGGGTGGAAGTAAGCTGGAAGTGGAACTGCTGTGTAAGGTTTGTTATGTGGGAGTAAGGTGGAAGACAGCGAAAGAGAGCTACGCTGTTGTTATCACTATTCCTCGGGCTACTATGTGTTAGAGCGGTCACTCCAGCAGATAAGGGCAGGGCAGGAGAAGCAAAGTGACTTGGAAAACTTGAAACCTGCCAGCCATGCGACTTCGCATGTGAGGTTATCTAATCAGGTTCTCAGCTGTGGCCAACAGTGACAGGTGTGCAAATTTAGGTGAGATACATGAAGGGAAAGCTGTCTTCCTTGAAAAATAGCGAATACCAAACTCCAGTAAGGGTGCTGTACGATCGCTCCGAAAGATCAGAAAATAGAAAGGCCCGCTTTGCGACGCCGGGCAACGTGCAGGGCTTTTCAGCTCACAGTCTGCTTCAGCTGCGCACTCAGCTTGGCCGGATCCACAGCCGTCGACTTCCTCTCCTGCTCACTCTTCAGATCACCCGTACTCGAACCCAGTGCCGGCGGCCTACTCGACAGACTCGCCCTCTTGCTATCATCCATCCGACTACTCGGTCTCGACGCAGACAAGCTTCCCCTGTGACCATCGTCCACCCTTTCTCTCATACTGCTCGGCCTCGTGCTGTTCCTGCTCGCCGCCTGACTGCTCCTGCGGCTCTGCCATTCCGGATCATCGCCCTTGACCATCTTCCTGAACAAGCCTGTGTGCTTATCCACAACCCATCTCTCGTAGGGGCCGGGTATGAAGTTGCCCTCCTCGTCCCAAGCCTTCACCCACGCGATGCCGCCATCGAGCTGGAAGAACCCGAATTCCTTGACCTCGCCCTCAGCGTCCGTCACCGGACCGTACTTCTTGCGGGCGTCGTAGTCGGGGCGGAGGAGGTTGCGCTTCAGCACTCGGGAGTACTTTACTTCGACAGGCTGTTTAAGGCGCTCGTGCAGGTCGGGGATCGTGAAGTACCAGCCGCGGCCGGGGATGTATTCGTAGGTGCCAGGCTCGGGGGCGTCCCAGTGCTCGACTTTGCCTTCGGGCGACTTAGAGCGCTTGAACCAGCGATCTGGGCGGAAGAGTGTTTGAATGGCGACCAGAGGGTTTGGGGCCATGGATGGCGCTGGAGGCGGGGGATTGGTGGATGGTGTGGCGAGGTGATAAGGTGAGTATAGCGGGCGTGCTGATGGAGAATAGTCAGAAAGGCACACAACTGAAGGGGTTTTGGCGGATATTTGAGGAGCAATCTAGGAGTACGGTGGGCGATAAGAAAAGTATATTCACCGACAAGGTGCGTGTGCGGTGACCGAGTTTTTCTTCAATTCTCTTCAATTCTGGTAGCGACGATCGCTCAACCACCGCGGAGCCTGCTGTGATTCCGGTCCTCTGGTGGCAGACTGATGTAGCCTCCCGCACCGGGAAACGAATGCTTCGAGGAAGTCGCCATGTTGATGTCGTTGCAAACGCCCAGAGACTTGGAATCTAGCGCAGAAAGCTTGTCGTCGATACTGCTCTCCTATCGCCACTTTCTAACCAATCAGATTGCAGGCCTGGAGCTGATGGGCGCCGGAAAACGTCGAAAATGACGGGTGCTGCCGGTGGTTTGTTAGGTGTGCAATAGCACGTGCAAAGTACATGTGTATATAGCGGTGTATATAATGCCCGCGCCCTGAAGCGAGAAATGTTCGTGCATGTTTCACAAACTTGAAACAGCACCTTGATGCATGAGCAGACAATCTCCAGCTCCTCAAGGTGCACAACATGGGCGCAAAGCTACCAATGGGAAGCCAAGCAGCTTGCACGCAGGTAGCCAGATACAACTACTCGTTCAACAACTATGCAAGCAAGCCCCACGGGAATGGGCAGATTTTTAGTAAAATGATGAGCACGTGGAGGAATACCATCTGCGTACGAGCCTGTTGTGGCTTTACAAGCGTCGAGCACGTACTCTCTATTGGGTAGCTCGAGCGATCATGTCCATCAGGGACTAGGAGATACAGCGTGACGCGAGGACACTCAATGTGACCTATTCTTGAAGATGGTTCCTATTCTCATCGATCTCGCCAGCCCAAGGATTCATTGGCCATGGAATCGATTGTGTCGTGATGCTCGCATACAAGTAGCTCTATCAGGAGAGCTTCGCCAGAGACCATCCCGAATGAAAATGTGCGCCCCGCTCAATGCAATTGCCCTACGACTCAGTTGTGACCTTGGCCTTGCCGTTGGTGACCTTCACGCCCAGCTGCTTGGCCCTCGCGATGATTTCGATCCTCTTCCGCGAGGAGACTGCGTGTGAGATTCTGGCGGTGTGTTAGCCCAAAGACGCTTCAGGGAATGTTCGAGCGGCGTACTCTGCGGCGTGGGTGCGGTTGTGCATGAGCAGTAGGTCGACGTCCCGGATGTTGTTGACGAGGAAAGCCTTGTGGCCGGAGGGCATCATGTGGCGCGTCCTCTTGTTGGAGCCATAGCCGATCTAATATATCCCATATCAGCATCTTTCAAACCAAGAGTAGAAACCTTCTAGTGCTCCTTGCGCCCCATCGTCCGTAAGCGGTGCCCTCGGCGTGTCTCTCATATCCTCCACCGCAATAAAAATGGCGGGTCCATCGTACCTTTGGCATAGCAGCCTGGCCCTTGAACCTCCTCCTCACCCTGTTGTCGATACCCTTGGGTTTCCTCCAACTCTCACCAACGCGCATAAAGCGGTCGCTCTGGTGGCGCTTGAAGGGCGCGGTGCCTGAAATCCCAAGACCCTGTCAGCATTACCCATGTACCAAGGTCTGGTAGCTTTGATTGCGCGCTATATTCCATTGCTCGAACTGCTGGGTATCGTAGGCGGCGTGGGTGTGTGGAATCGAGATGGGTTGAACGTACGCTTCTTCACGATCGTGATGTGCTTCTTAGCGGCGACCATCTGCGAAAACTCTTGTCAGCAGATTGTACTTCTGGCTGGGACGGTCGATCGTGCTGCACGTACTTCGGCTGTGTTGTGGTGTTAGTAGGGAATTGTCCTTGACCTCGCTGTCGTCGAGAAGTTCGGGTTCGAAAATCGAGTGGGTAGCATGTCGCGCTAAGCCTGAAACAGGGGCATTTAGCGAACATCGTCAACCTCAAGCCTCCACGACACTACAATCACCTGCTGCAGGGCTGAATGGTCCGCCTTGTTTGAGGTTATGCGAGTACTGGGAATGGTGGCAGCACTCTCGTTCAAGCTTGTGCAGTCTTACAATCTCGGTGCATCTCGTACAAACGACCAAGATATTCAACACCGCCCGAGGCGGCACACAGCACATCTATCGTAGAACGACTGCGGGTTTACACTACATCACTACGACTACGAAAAACCCTCCAAGGTACGAATAACAGGCACTCCGATCCATTTACAACCTTGCGCTACGCACTGCACAACCGAGCCCTCTTTCTCTTCCATCCGCCGTACTAATACACCCATCGCACCTGACATGATTCCACCTCTCCGTGACCTTTCTATCGAGTCCGCTGCACCCCCAGCACATGATCCTATCGCCGGTGTAGATTGTCCCGCAATTGCACTGCCGCTCATCAGCTTCAGGACCCATTGATGTAGCGACGCTGCTCACGCATTGGAAGCCCATCCTCTCACAGCGCTCTTCTCTGGTGTGCCGGTTCGGTTGCGGCTTTGGAGGGGTTCCAGATGCTCAGTATGTGTGCAGGTGGGTGGAGGGAAATGTCGGTACCGCTTGACAGCTTGCCCTTACCGGAAATTCGAGAGTCTTTAATGTGATTTTTGATACTGGATGTCGAGTCCGCCCGCGCCAGCTCCCTCGCAGGTTGATATAACCTCCGGGGAGGCAGTGCTAGAATGATAGCATATCACCCATTGCGGCTCTGCTACAGCCTCGAGTCCGCCTCACAGGGCGAACCAGTCGTAAAGTCACTGGAAGCCTTGTCCCAGCCTTTGAACGGGTACTTTGGAGCACCTTACCTTGCCTTAATTGAGGCAGAACACTTCTTTTCCAGGACATCGTTTGAAACGCAGAAACGGTGCAAGCAGGAGTGATATTGAGTGATAGAATTTCGTTGCCTCATACCAATTGCCCAGTCGTCCTATTGGAGACCAGATCCCCAAACAATACGAGCCTTATAGCTGCCCAACGCCAGCCTCCCGCAGCACCCGCTAAACAACAAACGCCGTGGCTTGACCGCCCCACTAAGACCATAACAGCCCCCCACTCCAATCTTGATCCTCTGGAGAACGCCATCGCTATGCATAAACCGATTTCCTCAAAGCATGCGCGAGTCACACTTAAGTCGCAGCAACCATCCTCAACGGCGACGCCATCGACTCCTCACCCCGCACCCTACTCGTCGGCGACGCTGTCCGCATCAACAGGGCATTCGAGACTTTCCTAGCCGCCTTGCTCTGGTGGTACTGCGGCTCTGGGTCCACGCCGGTATCGGCCTCGTCGTCGCTTGGTGGGGCGGTTGAGGCTGTGTCCTCTGAGGAGTTTGAACCTAGTTGAGCAGGAGATGCGAGCGCGAGCGCGATCTCTGGTGACGCGGACGGGTTGGCGGAGGATCCTGAGGGTCCGGTTTCGGGCAAGGCTGCAAGCAGAGCGGATGGTGGATCTGCGCTTGTGAGTATGGGTAGTGCTGTGTCAAGGAGCGCTTCAGGCTGTTCAGCCTCTCCCGGTCCGGCCGCAACTGCTGCTGTTCCTAGTTCTGGCACTGATGATATGTTGGACGCGCACTCGACTGGATTGGGAACCGGAGACCCAGAAGGCGGCTCCATGCGCTCATAGAACAGCATGAACACACCGCCCTGCCGCAGGACGTCCTCCTCAGTAACCTGCGAAACGTCGTCATCACTCAGGCACCACCATCTTTCAGAAGCCACAGCCTTCCCTCCTTCAGATGCTTCTAAGTCGTCGTCCTGGGAACCGGACGTCTCTGAGCTGGGAGCCTTATAAAGGTGTTTTCTGTAGCAAATGTAGTGTCCGTTTTCGTGATGTCCGTAATGCGTGATAACAGCTCTAAGCTCGTACGGCAGCTGCAGTAGACTGTTCTCTCCGTCAAGCATGGATGTCCTTGGGTCTATGGTCCACTGTTCCGTGGCTTCTCCTAGAGTCTCTAATTCTGGCTGTTGGCTGGCACCAAGGCACCACGGTCCGAGGTCCAGAGTCTGCGGAAACCGGACATCGGCGTAGTTCTTCCTTTGTGCACCGCTATACTCGTCAAACACGCTTCGATTAACATGCAAGACGAGCGATGTTGGCGCCCTTGCTACGACTGCCTGCCGCGACTTTGTCGTTGACACCCAGTTCTTCTTCAGAATCTGACATTTCTTGACGAGCGTCTTCTCCTCGAAGTTCTCTTCGTCCAGCGCGTGCTGCACAGTAGCCAACCGACCTCGAATCGAGTCCAAGAGCGCATCTGGCATTGGAGAACCACCAGTGGTTCCACTCTCCAAAAGTCGCCGCAGGTGCTCTTCGGACTTTTTAAGCGTGCATTTCGCGCATTCAACACCTTCGATAGGCTCAAGCTTAGTATACTCGTCGAGGCAGTCCCGAATATCGTAGGTATAGTCTCGGCCAAGGGGCACGGTAAGGCAATTAAACGGAATCATTGAGAGGCCTTCGGAGTAGCCGCAGCGTATGCAGCCAACACGCTGGGCTAGGAGGCCCTCCAGAGGGTTCCGGAACGTCTGGTCCTTCGCAGTCTCCTCTTCGGAAGATTTTGCCGCACCGATGCTGGTCGAGTCCCCGGCCGCGGCGATCTCTTGCACACTTTCTAGCCCGGAGGTCCCGCCTCGCAGCCTTGAGGCCCGCACTACCTCCTTGTCCACCTCCTCCAGGATTCTCGAAAAGTACTCCTGCGCATCCTGCTGCTGCCAGCTGTCCATAGACTTCAACTTCGAAGGCGTCCAGAGCCGTTGACCGTGATTCGTGGGATCGTTGAGCTTTGTAGTGGTATCCAGGAGTGCACTGGTTGCTGATTCGCCCAGGAGACTGTCATACTCGCTCGTAGTCTTTGCCAGAAATTTATTGAGAGAGTGTAGTGACGCCAGACCCTGGATAATGCTGTTCTGGTAGCACGAGTTGTCCCAGTTTCCGAGCCCCGGCGGAGTCTCACTGTTAGTCCCTTTGATGAGAGTGCTGATCGTTCTCAGCGATCTGTCTCCCGCAACGCTTTTGAGTACACTTGGTCCGCTGAGGCTCAAGACCCTCTTTAACACCTCGCTCTTTACGGTATGCATGTTGCCCGGTGCTGCGGCGCTCCCAGCACTATCTTCACCTCCCAGTCCAGAAGTGCGTGCGCGGTCTAGAGCGAATACCAGCCGCGACGGCATGAGTGTGACAACGAGGTTCCATATGAAGTCTCGCAAGGGTGGGAGTTGGTAGATGGCAAGCACCGCCAGCAGGAGGATCGCTAGTATGTTCCCAGGCGTGGCTCGTGACTGCTCCTGCCTGTAGGCGAAGTCGTACGGCAAGTCGTGCTTGTAATCCTGAGTAGGCGCTTGACGGTAGCGGTTGCCGTTCATGGTGTTGTGTCCAGTGGGCGATAAGCCTGTTTGAGGCGGGTCAGTAAGGAGCCTCTTCTTTGCGCACCGAACAGACAAGCAGTGAATGTCTGCATAGGCGCGACAAAGGCGTAGTAATGCGCTGTGGGGGTTGACGCCCAGGGAGAGTGACGGAAGGCGTTGAATAAGCTGCGGTGGGTTGGCCCTGGCCGTAGGGCTGAGAAATGGTTTCGCTTCAAGGTTCTGCGCGAATCTGCCGAGGAAATCTTGGCCTCACATTTTCGAAAGTCCAACACCAACAACGTTTGTCGTAGCTGCCTAGGTATACAGATTGGGAAACAGCTCTTCCAGCACCTGCCTATCGTTCCTCTCAGGCTACCAGTAATCTGAGCATCTCGCCGGCGCACATCCGACTCCTCAATCATGGCCAAGACCGCAAAACTAAAGAAGAAGCCCGCTTCCATCAAGTCCCGCGCCGCCCGTCGCGAAACATCCCCATCGCTAAACCTCGATAAATCACTCAAAACTATGAAGCCACCCTCCGACTCTCGTCCCTCCGTACTAGCACCTCAGAGCACTGGCATCATTAAGAAAACCAAGAAGTCCAAACCCATGTCGCGGGCGCAGCGCCTGCGCCATGAGAAGGCTATGGAGAACGCGGAGAGAGATATGGACAAGCACGAGAGGAAGATCGAGAGGAGCAAGGGGCGAGGACGGAAAGTGCAGGAGAGGGCGAAGAATTGGGAGGAGTTGAATGGAAAGATAGGGGTGAAGGGTTTGAGGGCGTCGAAGGAGAAGGCGGCAGAGGACGATGGGTGGATTGACGAGGGTATGGCTGTAGACGAGGAGCCGGAGCCTGGGAGGGTTGTGGTGGAGAAGGGTGCTGAGGGGGAGCCTTCGTTGATGCCGGAGCCCGTCGCTGTTGTTGCTGAGGGGTCGGCTCAGATGCCAGTTGCAACTGCGACCGCGTCGGCGAAGGAGGACGAGCTGGACGATGGGATCCTATGAGGAGGCTCCTCGCGGAAACGAGGGATAGCCAAATACACTTGCATACCACTGGCCTTGGCCGCCATGCCTAGCAGGAGACGCTTGTCAAACCTGTTGGCAGATTTGGCTGGCTGCGTGCGGTATGCTCCTGCGCGCTTCAATCGACTTTGAAAGTATGCACACTTCAGCGGTGGACTCGTATCTCGGGCTGGTCATCGCCGCTCATCGAAGCGCCCGCATGAAGAGACGGTCTCATCATGGCGGGGCTGTAACCGTCATGTGAAGGTCTTGTAGTAGTAAGGGGCAAGAGGAGTATGCATGCGTGCTGCGATTGAGCTCCAGGATTCAAGAATGGATGTATGGCACGAGAGGGTTTCATGAAGACATGTTGCTAGATGATAGATTTGCCGCTTCCACGATATGACAGCAAGAGACCGTCACCACGTACCAACAGCTCTAGTTGTTGGGTTCTTCCAGTTACGGAAACTTCAACAGTTCTGAAATGATTCTGATTGCTTGGCACACTCTAAGTTCCAATCTCCGGCTGTAACGGTCAACCGCACTGGTGTGGTGGAGTTCAAACTTACCATACAGCCATGACGCAGTCTATGCTACCGAGGTATCACCCAAGAATATCCTCATGCGAGTTTTCTGAGGGTCTTCTGAAGCTTCCTACAACGCCGCGCTCTTGACGAAGACAAGGGCCATGATGACAAGCGCGAGCTGTAGTCGTCGTCGACCAAGCAGATCACTGTAAAGCTAATTGTCAGCCCTTCCGGCTAAATCTCAACATGGTTCAACCGGCTCCAGGCCGGACTCGGAACTTGCTGAACGGACAGAGATCCAGCCACCCGCTAAGAAACCCAGAGCTATCCTTCATCTGGAAGACCCCATCACGATTCCAGAGTGTTGGGAAGGATTTTCAGCTCTCAAGAAGCGTCCTTGATCTGACTCCGAGACAAAGTGTGGCGCGACTTCGCGGAGCAGCCTGGTATTCTAAATCCCAAGAGCAGAGTTGTCGTGGGCTCAACTGCGGAACATATCAAATCAAGGGTTGATCAAGCGAACCGACCACCGCAGGTTGAAGTAACACTGAAAGATGGAAAATCATCAAACCGTTTGCTGTCCTACTAGGTTTGATGGCCCAGACACCTGCGGACCATGATTCCTTAGCCTCACCTTGTCTGGAAGTCGGATCAAGCACGACGACAGCTGTCGAGCCAAGCTTTTTCAAGACCTGGCGTCGAAGATCCGCCAATGAGCTTCCCTGCTATTCTCTGCTGGCTGGGAGAATCGATCACCGAGGACCTGGCTGGCGGAAGCCACAATCTTGGCTGTCCGTCTTGTCCTCGGGATCACCGCCGAAGCTCACCTCAGCTCAGCCTCACTGCGCAAGCGATGATCGCAGTGCCTGGTGCCTGCATCCATCCGCACCCTCTTCGCGAACGCATGTCATGCAGGGAATGCTACATGAAGGATCGACCGCTTGGGGCTGTTTTTAGGTAAGCGATGTTGCGCAACAGCCTGCCATGTCCTCGCCTTCCTCTGGCTTTTCCTTCGTCTTGGCATGACTTTTCGTGAATCACCGTCAGCATCAGTGCAGTGCTTCATGGACAGGAGCACGGAAGGCTACTGGAGTCCGCTGGAAACGTCATCGACGGGTCTTCTGGGCACAGACTTCCGCAAAGCCCAGATGCTCTCCGAGTCCTTGCTTCCGGAGCGATGCTCCGACTAATGCTTAAGCGCACATCTAGGCCGAGGTTGAGGGCCAGATGAACCAAAATTTGCGGGGAGATCTGGACTTCCTCACCATTCAGCTTTCTTCTCGCTTTTCCTAGCGGATCGCTAATCAGCCGTACCTTTCCTACGCTCAGCACTGAGTCTAACTTGAAGAGAAGAGCGGAAGTGGCGATGTGCCATACTGCTTCCATCATCGATGTCCGCCCATAGCGTCAAGCCATCATGTATTGGCGGTGGCACAGCTGAATGGCGATCTTTGGCCATAAGGGTGCAGGTCGCCAAGTCGTATTTCCTACTGCATTCTTCTAGCCTCAAGATTGGCATATTCTAGCCTGAAGGTATCGCATCTGTCACAGATTCTAGACGACGAAGCAAACTCTTCTTCGCCTTGGCTGCTGGCCCGACACAATTGTAACTCTGTACTTGTCAAGTCTATATAGAGCTCCGTCCGCTCGAGCTGTGACAGTATCATCACAACCTCAACAGCCTCTCGCTTTCTACGTCCCACCTGATCCAGCAGTCTTCCAAGTCAACCAGTCATGTCTTCTTGGTTCACCGCAGGGTTGTTACTCTCCGCTCGTTTTCTACAAGCATTCGCTGCAGTTACCCCATTCAGCACAGTCGGGTCTATAGATGGGTAAGCCATCTCATACTGGTTGCGCTCCCATCGGTCAACACTGACAGTGTCACAGACTATCGGCAGGCTCAGAATTCAACTCTGGCGGCACTCTTTCAGTCAATGGATACAGCATCACCGTCCCAGACAACTTGATCGTCCAGTTCCCAGCAGCCTGGGTGCCCTGGAAGGATGTCGTTGCAGCAGGATTCAACGGCTATGAAGTTTCAGTTGTCGGCAACGTCGTCGATGGCAGAGCGATTGCAGGCCAGATCGAGCTAGCACAGTTGTTGCTGCATGCTGGCAGTGGCTACGTCGAGTCTATAAACAACGCTGCGGGTTCCATGAAGATCGCAGGCGGCCCTACAATCAAGATCAATGATCCCAACAAGGTCTATTCGGTCGGCTACACTGGCAACCCGCTCTTCACGGCCGACGACGAGAACCCTTCGATCACTGCGTTCAGTGGATTCCCTATGTGTATTCCCAGGTCCGCCAACGATGATCTCTGCCCGAGCTCGAACCGTCCGGCCGGCCAACGACGCTTCACTGCGCCCGACCCTCTGAAGATGGCGCCTTTTGCAGTGGGAGACTTCCTCGAGTTCTCCGGTATCAAAGTTGGCGGCGAGATTATCTGCTTTGAGATCGCGGCTCTGAACGTGCAAATCCTTTCCAGCAGCCCAGCTTTCATTCGCATGGAGGATGCCATCATTGGAGTTTACGACGGCCAGGCGAACGCGGAGTGGGGCGACTCAAGGTTCATTGGCGTCCTCTCCGACTGCTCGGCCTCAGTGACCATCAGCGCCATCGATGTGGATCCCTGCACAGGTGAAGAGACCGACCGTACCATTGGCAGCGCTTCTCCTAAGGCAGGCGACCCACGCTGCAAGTGGACCTTCCGCGCCGATTCCACCACTCTCTCCAAGTACACTCGCGAGTATCGCATCAAGGTCTCGACAGGCACCAAGATGACCCAGAACGGCATAATGGCGGGCCAGTACGTGCAGCCAGTGACAGAGTGGATCTTCCCTGAGCTTGCTACACCTGGCGCTGAGCCGCCCCTGCACACTTTCAACCAGTTTACCCACCTTGTGAACGGTATCGTGGACGGTGAGCGACAATTCGGGCAGCTGAAGCCCTGGCCCGGTGCCAACCCCCCTGCACCCGCGCAGGCCTGCTCCGGCCCTGTGACACCCGCCGATCCTGCACCCGTTACGCCCCCTGAGACCACCCCGGGAGACACCACTACCCCCGTCGACCCCGTCGCACCTGTCGTCGAGGCCCCCGTCGCCAACGCCGGCGTAGATATTGCCCAGCGCCCCGGCGTGCTTGTCACCTTACAAGGCTCAAACACCAATGATAAAATCGCAGCCGCCGACCTTGTCTACGCCTGGACGCAGATTTCCGGACCCACGGGCATCACACTTGCGGGCGCAAACACCGCGAAGGCAACCTTCACGGCACCCACGCAGGCCGACGCAGTCACGAATCGCGAGTTCCAGCTCACGGTCTCAAGGAAGTCAGACGCTACCATCAAGTCTACCGACACCGTGGTCGTCAAGATCGACAAGGCGATCAAGGACGTTGTGACTATCACCTCGTACACACATACCAATTCGAACAGCGGCACTATCTCTGTGACGGCGCAGACGAACGTCATAGATGGCAGCGTCACATCTATGAGCCTTGTGCTATCGGGCAGGACCACCGTCGCCATGACGAACCAGCAGGGTGGCAAGTGGAGCTACAATGCGCGCAGCACGAACAGGCCCACGAGTGTGCTGGTCAGGAGCCCGCTTGGCGGCACTGACAGCAAGACGGCGGTGACGGCGAAGAGGAGGTCGGTGTTGGAGAGACGGGACGAAATGTCTGCTGCCCGCTTGTAGGCACAGCCGAGGCAATTGGTTCTTAGCGATTGCATTGCATGGCGTTTTGGGGCTGCATTATTAGGACTTGGATCGGGGTCTGGGTTATGACTTAGGACCATCACGCTCACTACGAAGACAGTCTTTACGAACGCTGGCAATGCCATAGATACCATACTAGACTAGACTTATGACACCTTTTATCTCACTACTTGAAGCTCATCCATGATTCTGCATTGTGACTAACGCACTCCCAGGCTAACAAAGATCGCCGGACTCCGGAACTATGAAGCCGTGAATCTATTGCCGTACTCACCACTACTGTTACCATGCGCTTTTAGTCTTTGAGCTTACTCGCAACAGGTTCACAACGCTCCTAATGTTTCGGTGCAGGTACAGACAAGATCAATTACTGCTGTACTGATACAGCTATGCATGAACGGTGAATGCGATGTCGTGAGTTGGGAAGCTGGCGATTTCTGTGATCCAGATGCGTGCATGATCCAGAGTCGTAAAGTACACGCAGTGATACCAGGAACGCTAAAAGTTCGTACCATATGTGAAGAATGACACAAAGTTCATGGCTGCGTGTTTAAGACAAGGAGTAGCCCGCTGCGAAGGTACAAATGTTCAACAGTAATAAAATCTTCTCAGGTTTAGTATTTCACCAGTTAGATGTCTTCAAGTTTTGTGCTATTCGCAACTTCTTACAAGATATGTCAAGCATCTACTTGGTTTGCAAGAGATTGACCAGGTCATCCAGATCTTGGTGTTGATGTGGTCGTTCCATCCGGAATGCAATTTAAATCAGTTGCTCCAGGAGAGTCAATGCCTATCCTATGAGCCAGAAATTGGTGGCTTTCTTATGCTATTCCGCAACCCCACAGCTAACACGCCTGCACATTATTCAACATCTACTCATCATCCTCATCCGCATCATCATTGACAACATTGAAGAACCTGAGCTCATACACCCCCTTCGAGGTCGACACCACCCGCAACCAATCACGGAGCTGCTGCTTCTTGAGGAATTTCTTCGTCCTGTCACCGTAGTGTCAGCCCCTGCCTCCATCCATGCTCCTCACCCTGCTCTACATCCTCCAGGGAAGGGAAGTGGATCGCTTACAGGTACTTGAGGTACCGCCCGGAAAACTCCTGGTGCGCAATGACCTCGATCTTGCCCTCGCCGGCCTGAGAGATGTTGATGGTATCGCCGAGATTGCCGGTGCGGCCGTCCACCTTTATGCGGTCGTGCAGGAACTTCTCGAAGGCGGTCACGTCGAAGATCTTGTCGTTTGCGGGTTGCGAGGCGTTGATGATGTACTGTACGCCCTTGTCAGAACAAATTCACATCTATGGCTTCTGGGTAGGGTGAGAGGTGGTGAGAACTCGCGGATTGGGCGAGGGCTCAAGGAGTGCGCAATTGGTGACTTACCTTCTTGGTGATCTTCTGGCCCTTCTTGGGTCCGCCCTTGGGGCCGCCGGCGCCTTGTGGTCGTTTCTGCAGAGGGAGATGTATCTTAGCCTACTGTTCTGTGCCTGCTCCTCCTCCGGTGAGGTGGAGGGGCCGGCGGACAGCAAAGCGATGTACGTACGGTTCCTTGTGCCATTGTGGATGTGTTGACTGTGGTCGCAAAGAAATGGATATCCTGCGCCTGGTGATTGATGCGAGAAGAGTGCGGTGATGGAACCGAGATGGGGTTCAAGGTTGCCCTGTGATTTTGACACGGGAGTGGTGTGGTGCCGCAAGTGGCTCGCTAAAAGTTTGGCGACAATGCCAAGACGTGGAGGCTGAAGCTGGGGCGGAGATCTAGGTAGCTCATCTCTACGTCGAGCGCTGCGGCTGTAAAGTCAGGGTCTCACAAACAGTCATCTCCTGCAAGATTGAGGAGGCAGTTTTCACATCTTGAGGTGCATTCTGCGCGCCTGTTGAGGCATACCATTGATCATCCAGGCTTCTCGCACTGATACCAGCTTTTGCTTTACTCTCTAACCTGAACCCGGTCTGCCGCGCCTTGGAGTGAGCTCTATTCATACTCACCTTGAAATCAAGGGTCCTCGGTGTCTAAACCGGTCACCTCCTCGTCATTCCAGATAGAACAAAAGCAGCCAGTTTCTAGGAAACAGGACCTTGCTCAGACATCATCTTCCCCATCAAGTTTGAATCACACAACGTTGTCCTCGAGGTTACAGCAAGCATGGCTCCCGTACCGATCGAACCTAGGCCCAGTGACTCAAGCCGCTTCAGATCCCACACGATCGCCGCGACCACCGAGGGCGTGGTCGATTTTGAAGTCCCCGGAGCCGGAAAGCCCTGCAAGACCTGGTACAGACTTCGCGGCAATCTCACCTACGGCGGACGACCTCTCGTATGTCTGCACGGAGGACCCGGCGTCGGCCACGACTATCTAGAGTCTCTCGAGGACCTCAGTATTTCCTACAACATCCCGGTCGTCCTGTATGACCAGCTGGGCACGGGTCGATCGACGCATCTGCCGGAGAAGAAGGGCGACGCTAAGTTCTGGACTATCGGCTTGTTCCTGGCTGAGCTTGATAACCTGCTCCGACATCTGGGCATCCACCAGAATTACGACCTGTACGGCAACTCGTGGGGCGGTATGCTGGGGGCAGAGCATGCAATCCTTGGGCCGAAGGGGTTGAACCGCCTCATCATCGCAGATGCGCCCGCCAATATCCACAACTGGGTAAGGGCAGCGAACAAGTTGCGCAAAGAGCTGCCAGAGGACGTCCAAGCAGTTTTACAGAAGCATGAAGACGACAAGACGACAGACAGTCCAGAGTATGAGCGCGCTGTGCAAGTCTTCTATCAGCGGCATGTGTGTCGAGTAAACCCATGGCCCAAAGAAGTGCAGCGATCGTTTCAGAACATCAAGGACGATCCCACGGTCTACCACACCATGTCAGTCTATTTCCACTTCTCTTCGTAGACATTTGCTAAAGTCAACAGGAATGGTCCGTCAGAGTTTCACGTGGTCGGCTCACTGAAGGAATGGTCAATACTTCAGGACCTGCCCAAGATCGACGTACCGACGTTGCTCATCAACGGTCGCTACGACGAGGCGACTGACGAGGTCGTGGAGCCGTACTTCCAGAAGATCAAGAGGGTGAAGTGGGTCACGTTCGAGCAGTCCAGCCATATGCCGCACGTGGAGGAGCGGAGCAGGTTTATGGAGGTTGTCAGTCACTTCTTGAGATCTGAGACAATGAGATGTTAAGGGCGGCCTGAAATTCGATACGTGTCAGATGAAGAAATGGAGAGCGTGGTAGATTGCAGCCTGGCTCTGGGGAAATTTGCAGCAGTTCGACTGAGATACTAGGACGAAAAGTTATGGGTGCATCGCAAGGTGTTTCTTGTTTTCGCTAGCGCCTGCATCTGAGGACAGAGTGGTTCTGAATCTCTATGTTCAATGTATTTAGTTTACTCACCGGGGGATTGTCGTGGAGTAGCATATGGATACGAGTACGGTCTGTGTTGCGAGGCCTGCTATACGACACTGGCTGTGGTAATCACATTTGCTATACGAAAACACGAGGACTTGATCTGTTGGTCGCGATCTCAAGCATTCCCTCTTCCGGACCGCGTATTCCTCAGCGACATGAAACCCACACCGATAAGGAATATTACCAAGCAATTGCTTTTTGATACTCCAAACGCACCGCCCCCAACACAGCCACGAGATCCGCCCACTTAACGCGACCACGCCTGATAAGACAAGCAGCTCAAAACTGACTGGCTGTCAGTGCTTGAAATACGACCTCGCTACTCCGCATTCGTGCTGACCGGTCAAGCCTCCAGCACGCAGCGGCCTATCAGACAGGGATATACTTCAATACTTTTCCCCAAACATGCACCTGTGCATTCAGAGATAAACTAGGCAAACATGTAGCCTTGCAAACAACGGGTCTGCAGTTCATACTTGAGCTTTCAGCCCCTCGAAGCTGAAACTCGTCGGTTCACCTTCCAATCTGTTTGGAGTAAAAGAAGCGTCCAGTGTCCGCCGTGCGCTGCTCTGTTGTCCTCTCGTCAACCAACTATCTCAGCAGCACTAGAAACGCGTCTGTCAACGAAGCGTCTCAGCTGCGACTAGTGGTCACGATGTCAGACGCGTCGCCTCGCAAGAGGTGCTCAAAGGGCCATGGAA
The DNA here is from genome assembly GCF_000281105.1 of Coniosporium apollinis CBS 100218. NCBI lineage: Eukaryota > Fungi > Ascomycota > Dothideomycetes > Coniosporium > Coniosporium apollinis. The sequence continues at coordinate 11,524 of NW_006913324.1, read as the reverse complement.
CGTCGTTTTCAGCACACAAGAAGTGGGTTGGCGGACAAGCTGTCCCTCTAGCATCTGGGCACCAGCTGACAACGATGTAGAACGCCCAATACAGTCGTCAAGACGCTTCGTCTTCCTCAGCTACCACAAGCGAAGTTGCAGCCGGTAACAAGCTGCTGCTGAATCACCGTCGATACTGCAACTCAGCCCTCGGCATGTCCGCAAGCCTACGCAGAGGCCACGTATTGCGCGCAGGACACTCTCGAAGTAGCCTCTATTCGCGAGAGAGTGTCGAAGTCACTGAAGACCAGCTGACTCGACGATTCGTACGAGAACCCCGGTGCGACCTTCTCACTGGTCCAGTGAATCCCTAGTAGACGGCAGTCGCCATGCAGAACCTGGCTCTGGAGTCCGCGACGCACCATATCGGGACTTTATGGCGGCCGCCGGGTCTTCTAGAGAAAGCTTCCGCTGTTCCACGGAGCCATGTACTCGTACGTGTGCTGCATGCCTCGGAAGCCGCGCAACAAGCACAGTGGCAAGCACATGAAGGTGCAAACGCAAGGCGCATAGCCTCAGGACGCGAAGCGCGATGCTTGGATAGCATGACGTGATCGGCCAAGACCGTCGCAGAGTTTCGAATTCGAATTCTCATCCAAAGTCCGTTGAGCGTGGCGGTCTTCGCTCTGGAACGACAGGTTGCACCGCCACCGAAGCCGGACTTAACATTGTTCCGGATCGGGATGATCCGGAGCCGAGGCTTTTGATTTGAAATTCACGCCTGACGCCACGCATTTCAGGCACTCTCACCACCCCACGCCGCGAATACGTGAGTCACTCCTGCAGCCTATTGGTAAATGTAAAAATAGTCCATGGTAGCCGGGTCTTCTCACACGGTTTAGGCAATCTCAATCAGCTGCCGATGCCTGGTCAAAGCCAGCGAATATAGCCAGGGCACGTCGCAGTGTAATCCATATCCTGGATTGCTTGGCTTCAAACTCTGCCTCAGGCTTGCCACCGGCCATCCAAAGGTATCCCGGTTCTCAAGCAAACTTTCTTCAGGCGCAACAGCCATGAGTGGCGAGACTCGGAGTCACCTGATTCTGTGATTGGGTCGGAGTTAGGCGCGTGTATTGTCAACAGCTGCGCCTTCCTTAGCTGAGGTGTCCTTATATCGCGAGTGGTCGCCGCCTAAGGCGTCAGAAGCCTTTCGAACATCTGCGAACTTACCATGCCATATATCTTCCCACACGAGCGGGAGAACACCACCATGGCCACAGAACACGACGGTCGACCACCTATGGCGGAAGAAAACCCAACAAGCCATCATGAGGAAGATCCTTCCGCAGACGATTCTGGTTCAGAAGCGCAAGATCAACCTTTTTCACCTCGACGCGGTCATACCTTCAAACGACCTGGCGACCCACCTCGGCATCCAGATGGCAAGATAATGTGCAGCTTCGATCCCAAATGTCACCTACTCAGATTTGAGCGCAAATGTGAATGGAGGTAAGGCATCAAAACTTTCTTCTTCAGGATGAGCAACGGTGGTGGCGAATACCGTACGTTTTCGAAAACTATGAACGCCTCGTCTGGCCGTCCAAGGAACTGGTTTTGGCATATATGGTTTTCCAGACCACCTTGTGCGCTTCGGCGCATGCGTGTCTGGTCCAACTACAACCTGCATACCAACGTTCTCTTCGCGCTGCCATGCGCGCTCACAATCTCGATCTCATCAAGCTCTCTATACACAGCGCTAACATTTCATAGTAAACACATGGACAAGCACGACCGGCCATACAAATGTCGGGAGCCAGGCTGTGAGAAGCTCCTCGGCTTCACCTACTCAGGCGGACTGCTGCGACATCAGCGCGAAGTGCACAAGATGCACGGCGGCACGAAAGAGGCCTTGTTCTGCCCAGTCAAAGAGTGCAAGCGGAGTTCAGGTCCTGGCTTCACGAGGAAAGAGAACTTGAACGAGCACATGCGGCGAGTGCATCGGAGAGCTTCGGGCTCGTCTGAACCTACGGCGCGGAAAGAAGGCCCGGAAGTGGAAGCTGAGCATGAGCAGTCGGAGGCGCCGTCGACGGACGCGCCTACGCCGGGGGAGTTCCGCACTGTCAACAACGTACCTGCGACCGGCAAGCGAAAACGAGCGTTCCCTACGGCGGAGCAGGGCATCGACACGGACGAAGCGAGCTCAGAAGTGGAGATCAAGCGTCTCAGGCTTGAGACGGAAAGCAGAGACGAGAGGATACGGCAGTTGGAGGACGAGAATGCAAGGCTCAAGGCGAGGCTGGATTACCTCGAAGACCTGATGGCGGCAAGACCGCAGTGAGGGGGGATTTCTTTCGTATCCAAACTGGGAGTTCTCGCATCGTAAGGTGTTTGGGTGTATCATCTCAGAGTCTCGTTTTCTCACGGCTGATCAACAAGCGCTATTGTCTGGCGTTAGCTAATGTTTTCGGGTGGTCACTGTCACATTGCGCTGTTATCTCTCAGCTTCGTTGCATAGACTGTAAGATAGGTAGCGGCTGCATATGATACCCAGACTGGCATTCATCATCATGGCAACAGGCTACATAGAAAGACCACATTGCTCATCTCATCACGCCATCACGCTTCCCACGTTGCTGCCTTACCGATTTCGAAACTACACGTGCATCATCGGGATTGATGCGCTGCCTGAATGCTGGTCGATCCCGGTTTCACATGCCTCAAAAAATGCCTCAAACAAGACTCACGGCACGATCGCCTCATCACGCAGGGCAACTGACTGTTCTGCCCCACGCCCGATGCCCTCTCCGGTTGCTAGTCCGGAGGAAGGTGGAGTCATCGTGGAGAGACGTTGCCGTGTTCCACGTTAGGTTAAGTGATTGGCCGAGACCATGTGATATCGTGTGCTAGCGCGAGACACGCGGCAACGTGCACCCTTGCTGCCTGCAACCTCACCACCAACACTTTGAAAAGTTCTGACTCCGATAGGACGTTCGATGCACAGCCACCCTGCTTGCTGCGATCACCTGCCCAACTCGATGCCGATGTCGATGATGGAAAAGATGTGCCTGCTTGCTGCGAACCACTGGGGAAAGCAGGCGCTACGGGTCCCGCACGCTAGGGCATTAACGGAAGTTTCAGACGACGTGTCAAGAGCATGGCCAGTTTCGCTGTTACAAGGCGATGTCCTATCCTCAACGCTACTCCCAGACAAAGCTGGTGACTAGAGTAGGTTGAGCGGATTGCGGACCTGCTTGGCCGCAAGGGAAGGCGGACCCGACGTCAAAACCCGGGAGCAAAGGAAACTCTCGACACCGTAGTCGTCCATTCTTCCACCCAAGGCACCAAGTCCGGATGATGAATACCGCTGGACGCTGATGTGCTGCCGCGATGCTTCGAAGCCAAGCAAATCACTCTCCTTCAAGACCATGGAATAGCCGCTGATGCCAACCGGCCATGCAAAAAACTCTCCACACAAAATGGATAAAGCTGCCACATAAACCTCCGTGGCATAAGGTAATGGACTCCACAACAGCGGGGCCGCGAGGCAAGCTCATCACGCCAGTCGCCCCAAACAGCGGAAACCGCTCACCAACTTGGAACCCGTGCGGGTCATTTCCCCTCAAGACTAGACTCTACATACCATAGTTCTGAGAAACCCCTCCATCGATTAGAGTGTTGCCTAAAGCCCTATGCAGGCATCTCTACGCATCGAGCTAGCGACATCCCCATCGTTATCTGGATCAGCGCGATGCTCCGGTGTGGATGTGGGGTACAAACGAACGATGATCCCCAGAGTGGCTGCCTGGACGGCGGCCTGGGGCTTGAGCAAGACCTTTGAGTTGCGGAGGGTGACGTTCAGCTCCTTGCGCACACAGACAGCAGGATGGAGGTGTTGGTACGTGTATAGCCAACCTCTCAGTAGATTGAGTGCGCTGGTGGGAGAGCCAGAGACGATCTTGAAGCACAGTGAACCGCAGCAACATTGTCCTTGCATCCGTACCAATCTCTGTCTTCGACGCTTTTGCTCACGAAAAGCCTATCATTCTCTCCGCGCACCGAAGGGGTTCCTGAGTGGAGCAAAGTTCCACTTAATGGGACGCTCACTCACGCCAGCAATGCAACAGCCTCATGACAAACCGTTCCTATCTCATCAGTCATTCCCTTCGTCCAGTATCCCATACCGCCTCAACCAGCAGCATCCCCTGTCGCCCTTACTCAGCACCTCTTCTTTCCCTTTATTCAGCGCTCCCTCTCCCTACTAATCTCCTCCTCAACCGTCCTCACCAACGGCGCAAACTCCTTCCCCACCCACCCCCAATACGCCTGCCACGCCCTCACATGCGGATCCTGACTCTCCGCCATATCAATCCCCAGGGCCCTGTTAATCGCCGCGCTGACCCTGACCGCTCCCAAACTCGCCTCCTTCAGCCTCTCCAGCTCCTGCTTGACGGCGCTCTCCTTGGGCTTCGTGGCCAGGATGCCCCGATAGTGCTCCGCTATCGCATCTAAGCGGACCCTCGTCTCGTCGGGAGCGAGGACGACGAGTTTGGATAGCATCAAGTTGCAGAGGATGCGGATGTCGTGGTCATCGCCTATGCCTGCTATGACGCGGTCGAAGAATTCCGGGACTGACAGCGCAGAGAAACTGTTCTCGAGAAGCGCGTACAGCGTCTCGTACGCGCTCTTCCTGAGCTCAAGCCCGTCGTCGACTTTGTGCTTGAACGGGCCCATCTGCACCTCCCTGACAAGCTGGGGTTTGATTTTCGTCTCCTCCATAATGGAGGGCAGTAGTTCCGGGAGGTGCGGCAGGATCAACTCGGGCTTGTTGTGCGCGGCTGCGCTGAAAGCGGTCAGGGCTAGTCGGCGGTTCTCGAGGTCCGGCTCGTGCAGCATGAGGCTTAGCATTGGGATGATGAGGGGCGCGAGGTGCGCGTCGTAGGAGGAGTCGGTGTCGGCGAAGGTGTAGCGGAGCGCGGAGATTACCATGCCACGGACTGTGGGGGAGGGGTCGTGGAGGAAGGCCTGCGTGGGGATTAGAGGGGCGAGGCTGGAGGGATTAGGGGATAGAAGCTCACCTGCAGCTGCGGGAGATAGGTCTTGGGATCGATGATTGCGAGACGTCCGATGCATTCCGCGCCTATGGCCTTGTTGTCTTCGGCTTGCGAGGCGACGACAAGGCTCTGCCACATCTTCTGCGAGTAGGGCAGGATCTCGGAGTCGTTGCTCTGGAGTTGCAGGATCTCTTTGAGGGAGTGGAGGAGGAGGTATTGCGGGCTCGATGGCTGGCTCATCGTAGAAAGAACGACAGGAAGGTACGTCGAGATGCTGCCGGCTCCCGCGCGACCAAGGGCGACAGCAGCAGCCAAGGGTACCTGTTCCAGGTTCGAGGAAAAGTACGAAATGAAAAGTTGGGGCTGCAATGGTGACGCTGAGCCCATGCGGAGCCCGGCTTCGCCCAACACAGCCAGAGCAAGGCACTTTCGCTTACCGTCTTTGGCGGTGTTGAGCTCGCTGACAAAATCGTCCAGCTTGACGTTCAGATTTGGCCCACCGGCGACGAGTAATGTGCCCACTACCTTACCCACTAAGTCTGGATTGCCTCCTACGCCAACGTCTTTCAGTAGCATCTGCATGAGATTCCGGCCAACTCCTTGCTCCCCGATGGCCCGAACAAGCGTGAGGAGCGCATCAAGAGCGGAGCCACTGAGGGAAGTCGTGACCACTTGACATATTGCCTGGTCGAGCTGCTTGTCCACGACAGCCCTTCCATTGTCCCGGACGAACGTCGTCAGAATGACCAGCGCTGGGACCAGAAGATGTGCGTCCTTCGAATTTACCACAGGCAGCAGCACGCCGAGCAACTCACTGGTAGTCTTGCTGTCCAAATTTGGTCTAATGACAGGGTTCACAGCGAGCGTCCTGAGTGTCGCGAGACTGGCGCCACGCAGCGAACGACTCGCTTTGCGCAGTTGGGCTCCCAGCTCCAAGCACACGCTCTGGACCCACTTCGGAGAGAACTCGCTCTTGTTCTGAGCGAGGCTCGCTATCACGTCTATTGCTCGAACAGCGGCGAGCCTAGTGAGCTCATTTCGGAGACGATCGGCAAGCAGGTCGAGTCCGGCTGTCCGCTTCGATTGAGAGATGAAGTCTTGTGATCCTGAAGTACGGCCTAGAAGCAGTCCGAGAACGTGGATTGCGCGTTGTCGCACCTCGAGATCAGCGTCATTGGCGGCTATTCGGTTAACCAGGACGTCGTACAGCTGGTCAAGCGCAGCATGATCAGGCGTGGTCGAGCGCGGAGGCGTTAGTGCTACAACAAACTGTTCAACAGTATTGAGAGCCTCTACAGCGACTCTGCTGTACTTGTCGCGCACAACGTCGACAACAGCCTGGCCAGCTTTTGGAAGGTATGGCTGTAGGTTTTTCGAAGTGTGCGTTTCCGCAATGGCTCCAAGAAGCTGTAGTGCCTGGATGCGAAGACTGTTGGCGGTGGTGGAAGACGATGCATGGCCAGCATGAGCGTGAGAGCCGTGCCCCTTGACTGCCTCGACCACAGGGTCGATGATCTGAGCCAGATAATCAGACAGACCTCCACGCTGAGCTGCTACCATGTCTCTCAGCAGCGCCATCGAGGCTTCCTTAGTAGGTGGCGGTCCAGTCTTTAGAAGCTGTGAGACTCCACGCATGATGTCTGGGCTCAGCTTCGAAAGGCTCGACTGTGCTCCTGCGGATGGGACGGCCTGAGGTTCTTGGGCAATATACCCACCAGAGAGCGAAGTATTGGTGTGAGAGTCGAACATACTGGCATCGCTTCCTCCTCGCCTCCGCTTGCGACTCGGTGGTGGTCCCATCGTGCCATTGCTGGCGTCGTGGCCGGCTGCAGTATTGTGGGCATACGCACCGTTGCCTGTAACGCGCACCAAGGCTGCAAGAGCTGCGAGGACCTCCAGTCTAACGCTCTCCTCGCGTTCCTTGAATCTGGATATGAGAGCCGGAGCGACACGATCATAGAGAGTTCCGTCTTCTAGGAGGTCGCCATCGCTTCGAGTCGTAACGAGCACGTACAGAGCCTTGGCGGCGCAGCGGCGCACTTTCCAACTCGCATCGTCCTCGTCTTCATATCCACCTTCTTCCTCGAAATCTTCTTCTCCCGACTCTTGGTCGCTCCCAGCTGCGTCCATATCTTCATCATCGTCATCGGCGAGGTTGGGATCGTACTTCAGGAAGCGGAGAGTAGAATCGATACATTCGTGTGTGTAGAAGCGCATATCGTGGCTGCACGCAGCGAGGAAGTTTTCGATCGCCACAAGGGCGGCTTCTCGAACCTCATCGCCCTCAGGGTCTCGTACGTCTACGTCCTCGGCCAAGTCACTCTCCAGCTCCTCTGCGCTAAGGGCGCTGAAGACGAAAGGCGCCAACGTTCTCAGATAGGGGCCAAATTTGCGCGGTATCGCTCTGGCCATAGATCCTATGACAGTGATATACAGTTTCCGCCGGCCGAGCGTCACGTGCGAGTCCCTCAAACTCTCGATCAGTCTGGAGATGAAGGCGCTCAAAACAGCGTCGGAAAAGTACGTGGCGAGAGTGGATAAAGCGGTCACAGCCTTCTTTTTCAGGGCTGAGCTTGCGCGCTCACTCTCAAGGATCTCAAAGGAGATGGCCTGTAGTGCTTGGATCTCCGGCTCTTGTAGCATGGGCCCAAAACACCTTGCGACCTCGATCAAGACGTCCATAGCGTTGCTATCGGTGCCCTTCTCCATGTCTTCCTCCAGCATGCCCTTCGGAGGAGCAGGGAGGTCCTTCCGTCCAGGAGCAATGACAGTATATCCGACGAGGCGGGGAATAAGAGCTTTGCTGACAGCTCCATATGCCTCGACGACCGACCTGGACCGCTGGATACCTTGTATGGGTTTTGGCAGCGCGACAACAATGGCCCTGAGGGCAAGAGCAGGTATAGAGCTGTCCACGATGTTGTCCGTCTTCAAGTTCGACACTTTATCAATTAGGGGTGCCAGAATGGTGTCCGGAGCCTTGTTTACAAATGGCTCCAACACCTTCACTGCCATGTTCTGCACTTCGCCGTTCGTGTCCTTGAGTGTGTGGAGTAGGCCGTCGACAACTCTGGCGCAAACGGGATAGTCGTGCTGGATCAAGCCTGGATGGCCGGATTTGAGGATCTGGTGAAGATCGTTGAGGGCCATGTACCGGAAGTCAGGGTCTTCATCTTGCAGCTTGGGCAATAGCTGTGCCACATTTTGAGCGGTGGGGTTCGCTGGGATGGCGGTCGAAGCCATGGTTGTGTGCTGGTTTGAAAAGTGTGCACTGTATGCAGGATCTCTGTGGGATGTTTCCGTAGGTATAGCTTTCAGACTCCGTAGAAGCCTCGCGTGAAACAGGAAGCCGACGCTTAGAAGGAACGGAGAGCTGCAGGCAGAAGTTGTAACTGTTCAATCGGCGCAGTGGACAGAGCGTGGGCGGCAAGACGTAGCAAATCGGGCATAACGAGAACCGAGAACGGGAAGGGGAGAGTAGTTTGGGCTTTGGGGATACTGAGAACGAGGGAAGGTGGTACGGTGCAGCTCCCGGACATGCCACCGCTAGTGAAGCTGTGGAGTTTACTGTGCTTAGCTGCATTCAACAGCAGCTTTGCAGGTGGTGGAGGGGTCCTTGGTCCTGTGAAGCTCGCAGCGGAATTTGCCGTGCCTGAGCACCGTCGACGACATGGTGATCTAGTGAGCCGGCCATCTTCAACCACCGCACAACTTCCTCAATCCTACCTTCAACAACTCAATTCATCTTCACTGCATTCAGGTCGCCCATCTGCAGCTTCAAGATGGTTTTACCAAGGTCCACGGCCTTCCCGGCCTCGTTTACCGCACAGTTCGCACGGGCACCACGAGCTCTCCGCAGCGCCGGACCGCAGCCATGGAAGCGCTTTGCCCAACGCACAGTCCGGAGAGGTTATGCCAGCGCAGGCGAGACGATGAAGAAAGCCGGTAGCGATCTGCCATGGTAGGACAGTTCTGTTGGTACAAGCACAGCGAGCTACCTGCTCAGCTCCCTCGCCGAGGCGATCCGGCAATTGAACTAGCTTGACAACTTCGTATTGACGTGCTCAGCTTAACGAGCAAGCTGCTGACACTTGCTTTAATCACACAGGCTCATCGGCGCCATAGCCGTCACCGTCCCCACCTGCGCATACCTCCTGCAGCCCAGCTCCGACTCGCAAGGCCACCACGGCGCCGACGCCCACAAGACCCGGGACGAGCCCGGCAAACAGGACATATCCGAGTTGAACCCGGACGTGGACGAGGACGAGGGCAAGAGCAAGATCGCCCCGTCTGACCAAACTGGTGAGGGTCTAGGCGGAGACGATGCCGACAGGGGCGTGGACGACTCCGACAAGGGCGAGGGCAAGGACGACTCCGCCCAGGGCAAGGATGACTCCGACCAAGGCAAAGACGACTCCGATAAGGGTGGAGACGACTCCGCCAAGGACGAAGGTGGCTCCGACGATGGCGATAGCGGCAACACTACCGGCAAGCCCTCCGGCTACGCCTCCAAGGGTAAACTCGAGAAGCCGCAGAACAAGACGCAGAACCCAGACGAGGCTCCTACGCAGGATGAGGAACACATGACCGAGACGCCCGACAACAAGGGCGAGCCCTCCGGCGTGCGGTTCAAGGGCCGCAGCACCCAAGGCGACGAGGAGGGCAGGGTCGAGGACGTCCGCAAGCACGTCCCGGACGCCAAGGGCGGCGCCAAGAAGCGCGTCGAGAGCACGTACGGCAACAAGCTGGGCGCGGCGTCGCCAGTGAGGGAGGACAGGGAGGACGACGGCAAGGCCAAGGATAAGGTTCGTGTCGCTTGCTCCTTCCGCTGTCAATAGATTCCGCAGTGCTAAAATTTTCGACAGGCTGTGGCCTCCAAGGAGCCGCTCGACCACAACCACACCTCCGGAAAACAGGCCGGCCTCTCAAACACCGACACCAAGCATTCAGTGGACATCTCGGCGGACCCGGACAAGTCGAAGAAGGGCGAGGGTGCGCCGGAGACGGCGAAGTTGCAGGGTCCTGTTGATCCGAGACGGCCGCAGGTAAGTCTCTTTCCCAATTCCACCAGAACAGTCGTAAGAATCGATACTAAAGACTCGAACAGGCGGAAAATAAAGATGACAGGGACGACTCCGAAAAGGCATGAGTATATCAGTGTCTTCATCTCCTGTAAATTGTTCGCTACCCTCCCGCGATTGGAGGGTAAGAGTCCGGTGGTAGCTCAATGTGTATATTCAAAACATCGGTGGAGTGGTTGTCGTGGTGTGTCTCCAGAGCTAAACCAGGTATCGACGCCTTTCCCGCTGATTGTGCCTGTCTGAAATCTGGCAATTACAACGCAAGCAGGTGTTGCTCTGGATGCAAGGATGACTTTACTACACAACTAACGGTCCGCTGATATCTTGAGCGACTGAGAATAACTTATGTTGGGCCATGAAGATCTACTAATGCATACGGCTTGCTAACATAGCTCAATGCAGAGTGACATGCACGAGGAACACTATGCTGGAACATCGCATGCAACCTGCGCCAGCCAGCTCACGCAGCGACAAAGCAAAAAAGAAGATACCTACGTCTATACACCAAAGACGGTCCCACTCTAGCATGATATCTACCAAACATGAGCCCCGCCTCAAAGCACCCTCGGTGTGGAAACCATCACGAGCTGCCCAAGTATGGCTTCTCAGAAGACGCCATCCCTCGTCGAACTCGCCGAGCAGATCCTTGCGGCAGCCAAAGACCTCGAAGCGGCCGTCTCAGCACCGCCTGACTTCGAGAACGACACCCTTACCGAGCTTCCCGAGTCTCTATCATGCACACGCAAAGCTCTCATCGACGCAACTAGCACGCTCAACGCTCTAGCACGCGGCTCAACCGGCACCTACGGCCACGTCCAACACCTGAGCTGCTATCAGGTGTATTATGAGGGCTGTCCTCGCTGATCTCCATTCCACGACCACTAACTCCCTCACCCTAGTGGCTCGACCAGATCTCCCTCCTAGCCCTCTACCGCTTCCACATCCCCCACACCATCCCCCTCAACAGCTCCATCTCCTACGCAGGCCTAGCCGACCGCTGTACCCTCGACATCTCCAAACCTTCCCGCCTCCTCCGCTGCGCCATGGCCGCGCACCTCCTCCACTCGCCCTCCCCCAAACAAGTCGCGCACACCGCCGACACCCACCTCCCCGCCACCGACCCCACCATGTGGGACTTCGTAGGCTGCACCCTGACCGAGCTGCGCCCCGCCGGCTTCGCGGTCCTGGACGCCATGGCCCAGTGGCCCGGGAGCCAGGAGCTTCACCAGACGGCCTGGAACGCGTGCGCGAGGACGCCGAAGACCTTCTACGAGGACGTCGTGCTCGGGGATGCGGAGCGCGCGACACGGGTTGGCGGCATGGTGGTGCAGGCGATCACGGAGGCCGGGCGGGCGGGAGGCTTATCTGCTGTCGGAGGCGTATCCGTGGGGGGAGCTTGGGCTGGGGGGGGGG